>NW_028186768.1:934733-987867 GCF_003343005.1 Rhea americana | reverse complement strand
GGGGGGGTGGGAGCAGCAGTGAGGTATTGTTCTGTTTCAGAAAGCTTGTTGGACTACGATTTAATAACATCTGGGGGGGTGGGAGCAGCAGTGAGGTATTGTTCTGTTTCAGAAAGCTTGTTGGACTACGATTTAATAACATCAAAACAGGGCAATTGCACAGTGAAAGGGTTTCTAAATGCTGCTATTCATTGAGCTAAGAGATCTTCAGGATAGGTTAAGAAAGATAAAGGATTACCCCAAAAAGCAACAGAGCTTATTTCTTCCAAGTAAAGACTGAAAGACTGTTTTCAGTGTGTAAAGTAGCGCTCTGACTAGTTTAAGAGTGAAAGCTGGTCCCTCTTTGGCATGTATTGCCATAAATCAGGATGTTTGTTCTATCAGTGTGTGTACAGCACCTGGCACAATAGGCTCTGTATTGTGTTTACGAAGGTTATAGTGATAAATCCTTATTTTCTTTTATTTTAGAAGTTTTTTAATGAAGGTATTACATCTAATTGCCTTTTTTTGGTAAGTGGAAGAGATCTAAATCTGACCTCTCCCTACAGCCATGCATCACTGGTTAATCCGTCTAAGTCAAAGGAAATAACCTTGTGAAATAAATGGGATCAGAATATGACCTGATGTTGGTGTGCTAGAGGTTGGGATTGTTCTGGAATGATGTCAGTGTATCGAAGAAAATAGTGCCAATTAAGTGCTCTGAATCAATTTACATGCCCATAGAGTTACCTTTGACATATACTTTCAGCAGTACCCTTGGGATGACTGTTTTCCCTTGTGATGGATGATTTCCAAGCATTTTTTTTATTTAGATGTGACAAATCTGAGTATCATGAAGAGGTGGAACAGTTTTATTTTCTAGTAGGATCTTGTCCAGCCAACAAATTCCGTTTTTTTTCTCTCTCTTTTTCTTTCTTTTTCTACCAGTCACAGTAAATGCAATTCCCAGAATGGCCATTATAATACAAGTTTAAGCTGTAAACYAGTCCATTGATAACAATATGACTTTACTGAAAAATGGGAGACCTGAGATGTTTCCAACAAGGATTCCCTTACAGGATTTAGATCAGAGTCTCAGTACACCACCATCGTTAACGCAATGTTCCAGCTGCACTAACTCATTTCAGCAGGAATTCAGCCTGCTAGATGCCTAGAGAGAGTCATTTTCATCCTTTTGTTCTTGTGTGGCAATGTACCATTTGCAATGTAAGATTCAGCTTCAAGGCAGACCTGAAGTTCACCTGGTTGCAGTAGTAGGAGCRGTAGGAATTGCATTGTACTGCTCTTTTGCTGTCCTTCTGTGCCYGCATGATGTGGGCCTCTTGCCCCCATATAAGAGGGAAGGTACCACATAGAAAACAAGTGAGTAGATGGTGAAAGGGGCGTTGAGATGTAGCATAGGAGAAAAAAGGAATACCATGACTGGGTGCATTCACCTCAAGGTGATATTTAAGGGTCTTCRCCTCTATCCCATTTCTACGTCTGGGTTTCACCAGCAGGTCAGTGCTGGCATGGGTAGATTGCTACAGATGTGTATCAGGGAGGAAGAACAGGAGAGTGTAACCTCAGAAAGCCTTTGTGTGCTCTTTTTTGGGAAGAGCTTGTGTCCTCAGGAGGAGTGCAGAAAAGAGAGAGGAAGTCCCAAGTGTGGTGCAAAGCTGTGACACTCCCTCTTACTGTCCCTAATCTGAGGTCCCTCAGGAGAGTCATTACCTCCAATTTAGTTTCCTGAATGTCAGCAGAAAGGCTGTAATCATGTGTTTGGCAGAGGCAGGGCAGGCCAGGACGTTGGCGGGACCTGTCAGGGTGTCACTTCATCTCTCTCACACTTTGTTAGAGGCTGACAGCCAGCTTGCCATTACCATAGCAGGGCCAATTATCTCTGCATTGCAGGAACAAGCCCCAGTTGGCCCCCCTTCCTCATCCACTTGCCCTTCTGCTATGGATCATTAAAATGATTTTGCACACACACAAACACTCTCACACACACACGTGCTGCTGCTCAGCTTAATGAATTACACCAGTCCCAGCTGTGGGTTCTTCAAACCTGTCATCATGGGCAGGAATACTGTAGAGTAGGGAAAGAGATGTATTTTTTTTATATATTTTAAAAATCATGAGATATTAAAGATTTGTGTTTCCCCCTGGGTTTAATTACACTGAATGCATTTAAACTGCTCTAATAGGTAGTAAATCTCTAAAAAGCTACAGATTAGAAGAGGGTTCATCACCTTCATACAAGGTGAGGGAATTCTAGCTCTTCAGCCCGRAGGGATTTCTCTGGTGTACTATGAGGGAATTTCTACGAACCTTTTGGTCTTGGTCTTCTGCAGTCTATACTAAGATTTTGAAAGAATTTTGAGGTTGCTTGTCACTGATCATACACTGCTTCACATCTTCGGGTGCTTGCATCCAGAGTTGGACAGTCTGCCTCAGGCACCAGAGGAATTCAGGAACTCTCCTGTTCATGGGCCAAATCAGGATTCCCTACTGCTGTCTCTGGGATCTGGCCCCAACCAGCACATTGCATCTGCTCATCAGGCCATGGGACAGGCTGTGCCGTGCACCCAGGGCAGCTTTCTCACCTCCATACCTCACTCCCACTCTCCTGAGGACACAAGGCTGATATTACCCTGCTGTGAGCTGAGACTGCTACTCAGGACAGACATTTCTCCACCTGCTACTCAGGACAGACTCCCTGGCTTCTGGAAATCTTAGCCAGGCTATCTTCCCCTTCACCCTATGCAAACCATACAATGTTTCTCTCTCTTCCTTTTTTTTTTTTTTTTTTTCTTTCCTCTCTCTCTTTTTTTTCCCCACTTTTGTAAAACAACTTAAATGTCATCTTCCTGCAATTACCCACAGAAGAGAGAAATGAATAGGAGCATTCCCACAGGGGTCCCTGTCTTAAATGAGGCTTTTGTTGTTAAAAATTGTTACTCAAAGCAGTACAAGCCTTTGGAATCACTCACATGTTCCTGGTAACTTGATGCATGGGGCTTTGAATTCAGAGAGCTTGTTTGGAGTCTGCCAGCCTTTCTGGAGGTATGAAATCTGGGCGCATAATTCATGCCAACGGCAGCAGCCCTTTTTGCTCAATGCTGGCTGCTACCTTGCCACGGACAGGTAACTGAGTTGTGCCTACCACAGCCTTGTCCCTGCACATCTACTACCCAGCAGGATCTGCCGGAGGATTTCCTCTGAGTGACTGAACTGGGAGAAAACACGGTAGTGTGGCTTGAAATTTTCGCTTGTCTTTGTTCCTCTGTTGCCTCCAGGCATTGGGTTTCTGTGCTCCATCCTCACCTCAAACAGGGTGACTCTGTCTAGCGATTACAGGTGAGGGTCAGGGGCTGTGCAAGGTCCAGGGTTCCCTTTGGGTGAAGGATTTTCATCCCTCCCCATGCCTCAGTTTCCCCATCTGAAATGTGAAGGCAGTGACACTCCTCCCTGTGCATGAGGGGATGGTTAGGAGGCCTAACATGGTAATAGTTCAGATTCATCCTCATGATAAAGGCTGAGAGAAACCTAAGTGTTACCTAAGCTCCATGSGTATCTGCCATCCTCACATACAAGATTTGAACAGAAAATATCATGGAAGGGCTAAAACTTTTGATTGTAGAGCTGAGAAAGGAAGCTTCTCATTTGCTTTTTTCCCTGTTTCTGAAAGATTTAGGAGTGGGAAGGTACATGCCAGCCTTTGAGCAGGGTTACAGAGAGAAATTGCAACAGCTGCACAAAGCTGATGTCAAATCTCTGCACACACTCCCCCTTACTCACTTCTGGGCCTAAACGTCAAGGCTAATGGTACCTGCTCCCCACAGCACAGACTGCAGTATCCCCTGGGAACTTAGACAGCAATCCTTGCCTGCTGGTACCAGGTCATACTTTTTTTTCATTCATCAGGAAGGAGCTCAATTGGGCATGGGTGCAAAGCACTGATATAGCCAGAGCTGCAGCACCAAGTTAAACCGCCAGCCTGAAATTAAACTGTGTAATGAGGGTGTCAGTCAATTTTACAAAGCTTAGGGAAGTGAGAAGGAAGAAAGCCTAGCTCTGTCATGCCATGCATATGGGCACATATGCATTTCTCCTTCTCTTCTCTGGGCCTCACCCCACCATAGAAAGAAGGAAACAAAACCTACCACATCTTTCCAAACAAATCACAAAATCAGTATCCTTTTAAAATGGGCTAAAAAAAGAGATTAAACTTTAAATACCATCTCTTTCCATGCTGCTAAGCAGCTTATTTATCACAGTGTGAGCCCACCTTAAGAGCTGTGACGACAGAAAGCTCCACTAGTAATTACTGCAGGGAGCCAGAAGGCATGAATGAGTCACCACAACCCCAGTGTGCAGCAGACAAGGTAAGGGGAAACAGATAGACAAGGAACAAGGGCTAACCATGCATGGGGCCTTGAAACCCTCTCAGGAAGATATGCCAGTCCATCTTCTTTGCCCCTTGCCAGGAACCCAGCTTGCCAAGCAGACAGCTGATGCTGGAGCTAAGTCCTCAAGGGAGCATCCTCTGAGGTASGGCTTGACCTTGAGTCCTGACCTGCCAGAGGAAAACGAAACTTTCCCGTGAGAAGGAAATATCCTCAGCTTACTTGGTCTGCATATGAGTCCAAGCTGTGCCCTTCAGAGGGCTGACAGAAATGGTGCTGAGCAAAGATACTCTCAGTTTATTGCTGGCTGCCCTTCCTGCTCCGCCTCTGCTAACAGACATACTGGCTTCATCAGCAACCTCCATCTTCCCAGTCCCGCACACTGGGGGGAATTGAGCCACTTCAGTTAAGTGAGTGACGTTGGGGAGAATCTAAGGTGACAAGCAGGGCCTGCTGGGAATAGAAAGGCAGTTCAGCCCCAAGAAACCTTGGCAGCTCCTGCCCAGACATTAGAATATGTCTGCTCCTCCTATGCAGTGCTGGCGCTGACAGCAGGATCAGCCCATGCCTTGCAGCAGAAATAACAGCTCTGGGATGAAGGGCCATCATCTCCTTTGCATCCTGGGAGATGATGATAGGTGTCTTCCACCATCATTGTCACTGGGAATCAATGGCAGATGTCTTTCCTTCTTTTTTGTAATAAGATCCTGTTCACGGCTCAACTTAGTAGCAACGTGTTTTTAGGAGCAGGTTACCATTGCAAAAAAGAGATTCAAACATTATTAGAGCCTGGTTGTGATGGATATTGCAAAAACATACAAAGTGCAAAAATGTCCTGATGAGCCAATCAGCAAAGACACCTTGCAGAGGACAGAAGAGCCACATCAAGGGGAAGTGAGTTGCCCACATTCATCTCATAGCTCAGTGGCTAAAGTGGGAATGGAACTCAGAGCTCCTGCTTCTTGTCCATTAGATTTCCTGGATCTGGGCCCAACCTACTCCTCAAGAGGATAATTAAATGGGACACTGGCTCTGAGCAGTGTCTGATTTAGCTTCACACCTGGTGGGCTTAGTCACCAGCACACAGCCTCATCTCCATAAGAACAGTGCCTGTTACCTGTGCTTTGACACATCAAATGTGGTCTTAAAATAGCACTGAGTTTCTGACTGAGCTCCCCTGGGATTTCTCCAGATCTATCTTTCCTGCCAATTGCATTAAAATGATTATATTCTCCGATGGCTGCAATTTGCATGATCTTTCATCCCCCTGCTCACCTCTGCCTTGCACTGGAACTCTGAGCCTCCTCTCTTCCCACCGTTTAGATCCATGTTACAATCTTAAGCAGGGTTTGCTTGTGTCTTTCTGCAGTGGCTGTTCCCAGGAGAAGGTCTCTAGGTCATAGAGACAAAGGTAACAGTGGTCGACTAGGTAATATTGGCAAGCAACCTAGCAATAGCAGATAGAAATGCAAAGCATAGGAGGAAAGCTACAAACGGGTGCCCAACAAAAAAAGTTTACATGTTCTGGGCTTACACATCTTGATCTCTTTCAAACTGTGAGAAAGCTTCAGCTTCTAAAAAGGGCTATTTAAGGCCATGTCTTATGGCATTTGCCCCTTTCTGTACACTGGCCTTCACCTATATGTGGAGATCACAGTTAACACAACAGTAGCTTCATCACRGTTCATACGCAGTTTCCATCAGCACTGAATTAACAGACAGCATCCTACAGAGCATCAGCCTGAGCAGCAGGSAGAGCTGCTGTGGCTTTCTGTGTACTCCCTTTCCCGATAAAGATCCAAAGTGATTTTCTAGTGCATAAAAAATGTCTGATGCCTGCAGATTTCTCCCTTTTGCAGAGCCATGACCTTCAGGAGGTTTAGACAAGTACAGAGCCATGTGGCTGCTCAGCTGGACTTGTTAATGGTTGTCCCACTTCAAACAGAGAGGCCTAAGGGGAAGATGGCTTTGACTCCAGAAGGGAAACAGCTATTTCCATGGACAGTTATCAAGATGGTGGCTCTGTGCCATCCCTTTAACCTGAGATCCTAACTGGAAACTTCCAGCAGCCCCAGCAGGAAGAATTTGGATCTGGCAATCCCAATAATGAAGTCCAGCTGGCTCCTTGGCCAGCAGCTCTCTGGTGCTATTACGGTAACATCGCCAAGGGCTGGATGGCAGCAAGAATATCGTGAACAAGGAGGAAGAAAGGTGATGAAACATTGTGAATATGGTACCAACCAGCCACAGAGCACTCCATTGCTACACTAAGATGGTGGYCCTGTGGCACTGGAATGCCAGCCAACTGCCCTTGGAAGTTCAGGGGGAGCAACAGAAGTCATCCACTGCCATCAGACCTCCCATGAGAACAGGGGATCCTCTGTGATCACAACTTAGTCCTCTGCCAATTAGGTGTCTACAGCAGCTTCTTTGTAGAAGTCCTGATTCTGAAGGGACATCTCCTTAATTTCTACTCTAATTCAGATTTTGTATCAGAGCATCTCATATTGGCCATATTCCTTCCCTGCTCCTAGGTTCAGTGGACCAGAGTAGGGTGGTGAGATGGTTCCATGTTCTGTGCATTACAGAGCCTCTTGTTAACCTACCCGTGTGAGGTGGCCAAGGATAGATACAGAACATAGGAATGTTTATTTATTGGAGGGAAAAGGCATCCATGGAGGCTGTACAGGCAGGAGGAAAGGGGAATTTCTCTCTGGAAAGAGACGGTTTTAGGGAGGTTTTGGTATTGCTGGAAATAACAGAAGAGAGCAGTAGCCTGAAAGGCGCAGGGGTGGTGACAGCTTTTCTCCAGCTGGCTGACCGACAGGAAGAGGAAACCCCCGGRCATCCCAGGCCCTGCAGCCCTCCATGCCGCGATGCGTCTGCTACCCTGCAGCAAGAGCTGATACTGCGTTTTTCCATCGTGGCCACCGGAGGGCAGCCCGAGGGAGGGAGCCAATCTCACCCCTTCCCTCTCCAAAAACGGAGGCTGAGGGGGCAAGGGGAGCAGCGAGAGGTCGTACTGGGGTAGCCACGATAGGGCAGACTGCCGGGGCACAGCTCCAGGGCAGAAGGGAGGAGGTGGACRGAAAGCTGCTTTAATTGATGGAGAAGTTTCAGCAGTGAGCTAGAAACGTGCAGGCTGAAATAGTTCAGCTCTCTATTAGGGAGAAGCATTTTATGTCTGTGCAATGAAGAAACCAATTAGAGGCATGATTTAATCAGTGTGTTTTAGTGGGCGCATTAAGGGACCTGGATGTGGCTTCAATAAAGAGCCAGCCAGAAAGCTTTGATGGTGTCCAAGGCTGTAAAGCCACTTCCTAAACACATCCCCTCCAAGGGATATTTGTAGCCTCCAGCCAGGTCGGGGTGAAAGTGGTGAGAGGGCAAATGGTAGCTTCTGCTGACATGATCTGGATTTAAAATAAATCAGGTGAATCTGACAGATCCCTTAGGACACCAAGGTAAGGTCTTCCCTATTGAAGTTGGCAGGGCCAGGGGATGTCATGTTAGTGACCGCAGGGCCTGCTTTTCTCTACTTGAAAGAGGCTTTGATAAAAACGTTTAGGCCAAAATACTCACCTGTGGTTCATGATCATAACTGTCTGTGCCCTTATCATTGCTGCAGTGTCCAGCAGGAATAGGCCTACCTGCTGCACGAGCACAGGGCAGCCACCAGCACAGCTTCACCCCAAAGACTTCCTAATTAAGTGAACAGTTTGGACTGACCTTTTAGGTTGTGCATACCCCTTAAAGGAGCCTTTGGCATTTCTATCCCTTCTGAAATGCAGATGCTGGTGTGCTGTAGCAGGAGCGATGGCTTGCACACATTACAGGCRTGTATTTTGAGCAATACATAAAATAGTCCCCAGTTGCTCACTTGCATTGCAGATATATGTGCTGTATTTCTGCAAGGGGAAAGGTAGTGATGGTCTCTGACAAACTGAATTTTCCCTGCTTTGATTCCTTGTGAAATTTCACTTGTTCCTCCATTTGCCTCTCAAAAATCTCAGAAGCACAGGTGCAACTCACTGATTTTTCTGTACAGTGCAGGCTGCATTTCAATGGTAGGTGAAATGTTAYACAGCCCACCTGCAAAGTGCTTAAGGACCCAGCAGGAGGAGAGGCGCTGCGTAAAAGTAAAATATTGTGGCTCTCAGTCAAAAAAAGTAAGACTTTACCTTTTGGACAGAAGTCAGGGTGCCCTCTCTTTTTCCTGGGAAAGACCAGACCTCAGATTAGTGAAAGGAAAGTGAGCGCTCTGCCTATGGCAGCATGCAGAACCAAATAACATTTCTTTGCTGCAAACTCTCTTTGGCTGAAAGACACAAGGATGCTGAAGGAAAGGAAGTCTAAAAGGAAAATAAATACGGAGGTGAATGACTTTTAAAATTCTTGGGCTGCTGTCATACCCCGTAGGAAATGCTGCTTCTGTGAGCAAGGACTTGTATTTAGTTCTGTTCTTCTTATGCAGCCGTGAGTATGTTACTGTCACTAAAATGGTCATCATCTCACTTCTTTCTGAAGTCTAGAGGAAATAAATATTTTGCAAGCTATGATGTACTCATATGCTACAACAATATGAAATACGTAAATACCTAAAATAGATCCGTTCCTGTCAGCAAATATCCAGACAYTCTGAAATAATTCTCATCAGTTCAGTTTCCAAAGATAGATAGTTCCAAGCTAACCTCATTTCTCTGAGGAAATGATTTTTTTGAGAGAGAAGGGAACACTAATGTATTTAACCCATCTCTATTTCAGTGTTATATTTCATTTGAGCCATATTAGTTTCACCAGTTTTGCTTAGAATTAGCATAAGACTTGTAAACTAGTCTCTGCTTGTGGTTAAAGGAGAGGTGACAACAAATAAAACTGCAAGATGAGTTGTTCTTTGGAAGGGAGTTATTAGTAATTTCTTCATGAATGACCTTGGGATATGATTTTTCAGGTCTGATCAAGAATTTGCTTAATGTGAATTAGGAGGCAAGGTTTCCACAGAAGTAGATAGGTATTGCACAGAAAAAGATTTGGATGATCTCAAGGACTGGATTGCCAGGCTGGTGTGTGATGCTATAATTCTTATTTTATGTGTGTTAKGACTGGAAACACAGCCTCTGCTAATATCATGAGGGGAGAAACATCAGGGTGTAGAAGCTGATCAAAGGAGGACTGTGAATCACCAATGAGTTTTGTCCATGAAAATGTCAGACAACATCCTAGAATGTACTAGGCAAAGAATTCCCTAAAGAGAGACGGAGGTATTAATGCCATTATGTAAAGTCCTAATATTCTTGTATCAGGAGTAGAGCATGACAATTTGGTCACTCAAGGCTGGAAAAGATAAATTCAGTGGGGATAGACGCAGAGAGACCATTTGCAAGTCTCTCCTTTTCCTTGCYCTGTTTTATAAAAGAAACTAATAGAGTTTAGCTTGTTTAGAATTAAAGGCTGAGAGGAGATGATCCGTTTTTCTAAGGGAAAGGGAGATAACCCAGGAAAAAGTGAGTTATTGAAGCTAAAGAACAGTATCAACTTGAAATCTAGGGGGCATAAACAGACTCGGTAAAGTTAGGAAACTAGAATTGGGTGCCTGATAACCAGACCAGTGAGGTTAAAAGCAGCAGAGAGGCTTGACAAACTTCCAGCAGGTTGTGGACATTATCAAGTACAGCTAAAGCAGGGCAAGGAGATGGGATTTAGTAGTTGTGGGGCCCTGCCTGTGCCTTTTAATCTAACTCAGTGGTGGTAGTCCTAGTTGTGTTTTGTCTGTGATATTATGAGGATGCAAAACTTTTAGAGGATGTCAGAAATACACCCATCTGTAGACCAGTCATTAGAACTTAGATGCAGCAAACAGGTTTTTGTGCACACAAATGAAAAAGAAACCACAGTCCAAATTTTACATGGTTAAATATGGAGATAATTCCTGTTCTTCACCAAGGAAATCTGCCTCCTAGCAGATTGTATCCCTGCTTTTCCACATGCCCTAAGAATAGGTGTCTTTCCAACCTATCTTTTAAGAAATTTAAGACCTCTCATTCAGCTACATGACGTCCCATGCTCCGTGCCTAGATAAAGGACTAACAGGGCTGCTTCTAGTTCTGGTGTCAGCTCACTGATGCCCGAGAGACTGAAGCATCTCTGAACGTACTTGAACTTCTCTTTTATTTTTCACCAAGCTGGGCTAGACTGATCTCCTCCAGCATCTGTGTGTCCAAATAACCAACCTTTATATAAATCCTTCCATAAACATGTAATCTGTACTGCATCAAAGTCTTCTGTGATAAAATCCCTAAAAGAGGCTTTCACATGAGAAAAGCATGGTCCACTCTCTTGACATCCACTATTGCGTGGTTAGTCATCTCAATTTCACTAATGCCCAATAAGTAAGGGATATTTTTGACAAGTCCTGACTAGTCTGGGATACACAGAGAAGCAATAAAACATATTTCAAAAAGAGATCTGTTATATTTTCAGATCACAGTAAGTCTTAACATAAGCTACATACAATACCAAGCAGCTGTTTCCTCTGTGCCATACAAATACAAGCAAGCTTCTATTCCTTCCCAGCAACTTCAGACTATACTGGAGATATCAAGAGAAATTTCCTCTGTTCACTGTTCTGGCAAGGACCAGCCAAAAAGGCTGTGAACTTGCAGTTTGTTGTTTGTACAAACTAGAGGTCTCCAGAGCAGAACTCCCAGGAAAAGAGCTAAGACCCACAGGGGTGTACTGGAATAAGAAGGCAACATATGATGTGCTCCCTAGGCAAAGGCTACTGCTGTAATTAAGCTGGCCTAATTGCTTGTCTGCTTCTTGGGAAGATGATGGCACAGGCCAGGGGTCAATACAAGCTCCTTGGATGCTGATGTGACCCCAGGTGGAGGGAGGTTTTGTCTGGGACTTCTGCACACTCAGAGCAGAATGGGGGCATATTGCTTTTTAGCTGCTGATTCAGCATCCCCCAGCCTTGCCAAGCATTTGGGCTCTCAAGCCATTTACGTCCAAAAGCAATTGGAGAAATCATTTGACAAGCTTCATCCCGAGATATTGGCAGATTCCCAAGGCCGACTTTGTTACTCAAAGACTATGTTTACAGTGAAATGATTTAGGGATTGAGGGATTATCCAACACGGGCCCTCAGCCCAACACCTCCAGAAGTACCGAATACCTAATCATTCCTGACAGCAGGAATCAATCTTCAGGAGCTGAAATTCTTCTTCTTTTTAATTTTTACTAAGATAAAAAAAAATTGTTCTGTTCAGACAGTGCTGTCTACAAATCATTAATAAAGGCAATTGGCTGATTTACATCTGGCATTACAGAGGTCAGAACAATAAAACAAGATCTTATTTTGCAGCTAACACACATGCTCTGCTATCCTTTATAAAAGCTGTCAAAAGCCAGTGCACGATGGGGAAGTGAGGTAAGGAGGACCAGAAATTATGGTGGGAGAGATCGCAAGGGAAATGGAGTCATGTATTTCTAAGAGGGTGGAGGACGTTTTCTGCTGTGTGGGGTTTTTTTTGTTTTTTAAGATTTATGAAGAACAGGGCTCTGAGTTGTTTGAGAGCTGCCAGCTCTGTTCTTCTCATCAGGGAGCAGGCTTTTCTGAAGATGGGTGTGTAGTGACCCTTCAACTACTTACAAGTTTTCCCATTGGAAACTCCAGTCTTCTTAAGAAGTTCTGCTCTAAAATGTCATTAGACCAAAGTTTGCATAAATCCAGTAACTGGAGAATACCTTAGTGAAAAACATTTAGCAGGAACATTTTGTGATGGTAGAAAGCATTTGGGCTTTGACATGCTATTTAATTATTAGGGGTAGGCTGACCATATATAGATGTACTTGAACCACGAGATGTTAGAGAAAAGAGAAAGAGCCTGAAAACCAACTCAGGCCCAGATTCTACAAGCTCGTGCACACAGCTGCACTCCAGCTGACTGCAAGAAAATCAGACAACCCCATAGAGTCTGTTTGCTTAGATTATTAGACAGCATAATTCACCAATTCGCCAATGCTAGATCCTGAGCTGTTCCCTCATTATAGAAAATCACAGTTAATAAATTTCTTTATCAGTCATACTCCACATTCTGTTTTCYTAAGTACCATACTGAATATTTTGCCTTTTCCTACATCCAAAGGCCTCCTCATAAAAAGCAGAAATCTGCTCAAAAACTAAGCACAAAATGAAATTAAAATAAGCATTTGTGCTATAAAAAAGGCCCTCCTCTTTCATGTATCCTTCTGATTAAAACCCTAGTTAAATGCTAGACAGGAGATCACTGCAATTTTCTTAAACTCTTGGATCATCAAAATTTCCTGTCCATCCCTCAGCCTTTTAGGTTGCTTCTCTTAATGATGATATTGATTTTGATTTTAGTTTCATCTAGTTCTAGTCTGTACTAGTGATGGACTCTCACTGCTTCCCAAMAGGAGATTAGTTTATAGTCCAGCAGACCTCATGGGTAGGAATCCTTTCCTGACATCCAGCTTAAGTTTTCTTTTTGTTTTCTTTAAACTTTTTGTGATTTGATTGGATAAAGCAATTAAATCCAGGAGTCAGAAAGAGAGGAGARCAGAAGAGAGGGGAAACCAGCTGAGATAAACTGCCAAGTGACCAAAAATACATGCAAGAGTTTCCTCTCCARAACTGATTTCCTATTGCAGCCATAGGTTTTATAGAAAATTTGTTTACCAAGAATCTTTTCTAAGGAAAGGAAAGGAATCRTTGTTTAGAGGAATCTGAGTCAAACAGGAGATACTTCAGATATCTTCTGAATTGGAGAAGAGATTGTCATTAAGACATGAGTGTGAGACTAAATTTTCAGAATTTTAAAGTCACGAGGAACTGACTSTGATTATTTATGTGGACCAATCTGCTACTGTACCCTCTCATATTCTTAAACTGCTGTAAATGTTAGATCAATCAGATGAGAAGACTGTCTAGGTTAGTATCTTGCCTCAAGAAGTTATTAATAGTAGATGTTTGAGAAGCATATAGAAATGATCACTGTTTCCCACAGACCATCCTGAGCAATTCTTCTTTCTCCTTTTTGCTCATGATTTTCCCAGACTGGAAAACCTAGTAATCGTCTTTCCTACTTCAGATTAGAACAGGATAAGATCACTCAAAAGCACATTGGTAGATCAGGAGATGAATAGTTCAGAAATCTGCTATGTTGCCCTTTTAAATGAAGCCTAGAACTGCAGCATTTGTGTCCAAAGGAAGGTAATACGAGTTTTCTTATGTTTCCAAACAACCACAAACTCATTTCAAAAGAAATCCAAAATAAAGATCCCCATGCAGTAATCTAATGAATTATCTGAACTACTGAAAAATCTATGAAGAAAACAGTATGGAAGAAGGAGTTAATAAAACATAGGACATAGCTTGGCAGAGGAGGAAAGCAAGATAAATTGGGCAGGAGAAAAGCTGTGAAAATCCTTGAAGTTTAGCTTGAAATCCAGTCAGAACAGAGGAAGTCACAGATTTTTTAAAGGCAAAAAGAGCATTAGGATGAATGCATTCTGACTTGCTGCAAAACACAGACTGTAGGAGCTCTCCCAGTGATTGTTTTATCAAGCTTAAGAACTTGTGATTTTAATTCAAAAATACAGCCTTCTCGAAAGCCAGTCAGCTTCACAAAAGAGGCTGACTCACCATACCTCTTAGGAACCTGCTCTGGTGACTAATTGCTCATATTGTTAAAAATGAGCCTCTAATTTGCAGCATCAACACTGACAACCTCAAATTCCAGCCACCTGATCTTTGTCTTTTGTCTGCTAGAAGTAACTGAAGAAGTGGGTGTGTGTGAAAGAAAGAAAGGGAAAGAGATTCTAAATCTTACCATGAAAACGTTTTCCTGTAAATTGCAGATTGAAGGAGATTKTGGGATAAACCACTGAGACTGGAAAAAAAAATGCAAAAATGCAAGAACATGACCACAGCAAGCATATTCTTAGGGCCTCGATGACAGAGAAAGGGAGAGATTTAGATTAGGGGCATTTGATTTCATGAAACTTTTAACTTTTTTGGAGAAGGGGAGTCAAAACCAATCTCTATCTTGCTTTCCTTAGAGAACAGGGGTTGGAAGGATCTTAGTAATGATGAGAAASGGAGGTGCAAAAATAGCGTAGATGAGAAGGTGGATTTTTTGAGAGATTAGTGGAAAAATCCAAGGGAAGATGGCACAACAAGAAGGGGTGATGTGCAAAACTGGACAGATGGGCAAATTTCTCATTGGGGGAGGAGACAAGCATGGTAACTAATCAAACTATGTGGACTTGGGAAAGAGTGGACAAGGGGCCAGGAAAGACTCGATACTTTATGTGGCCTCCTCTGCCTCTCTTTCCTACACTTCAAAGCTCAGCCTGATAAGATGGGAACTAGTAGACCTAAGTTTGGAAGGCTTTACTTGAAAGCAGTAAGATTTCAGTGTTGTTTTGCACTACTATAACATAGAAAAGTGATTCAGGCAAACGGCTTTTGTAAAAATTAACAAATCAGATGCAATTTAAAAAGTAAAACTTAACGAAGACACTGCAAAGGCAGATTTTCATTTCTTTCTGAGCAGTTTATTACTCAGCTATATAAACACATTGCTACTAATGAAAGACAAATTACCCATATATGCTGATTTCTGGT
Source organism: Rhea americana (assembly GCF_003343005.1). NCBI lineage: Eukaryota > Metazoa > Chordata > Aves > Rheiformes > Rheidae > Rhea > Rhea americana. The sequence goes on along the minus strand of NW_028186768.1, from coordinate 972,828 downwards.
TGATGAATTCTAAGGTCACCAAGAGTCTATTAAACACAAAATGAAGGAACAGGAATGGAAACAGGGGAGTTCTGGCAAGACATATGTTAAATCCACACAATTCAACAGAGTTGATCCGCTTGACACGCATTTCCATAACCAACTATATAACTCTGTCTCTTCTAAAAACCCTTTAATAAGACCAGCATATAATTTTGGCATCCAGAACATATCAACAGTCAGTAAGATCTAAACTCCTCATTGACTAGTGGGAGTTGAAGTTCATGGATTGGGTCACTGTAAGGTAATTTCCTTTAGCTTTCCAATAAACTCTCTGTATTGACCTAAGACCTCCAAAATTGTGAGTGGTTAATAGCATCCATAAAAATAAAATGTAGGTGCAAAATATCTGAATTTGAATAGATTTCCTAGAATTTTATTAATTTATAGAAGTTGAAGGTTGTGCCATATGTCACTAGAAAGTAATTTTCTCTGGATGTGCAATAAGGGCTTAGATTTGATTTATGACCTAAATATTGCAAGATATTAATACATCTCCACACCAGATGGTAATGTACATGTGAGGAAATGTACCTTTTCTTTTCTAAAATTGCTAGATTTTTTTTAATTTACTAGGATAAACTCAGTCAATGGCATTCATTAATTTTTGAACACTGAGCACTTACGTAGACTGTCCCTATCTCTGACATAGATTGCTGTGTTATTCCTGTATAAAATACATTTAAAATGGTTCCATAAACTGTTCGAGAGACTATATATGTGGTATCCACGTATATATCTATTAGGATTGTCCAGACTTGATATGTCTCTAGAAACAGACAATGTTTTGGGCCCTTGGGATCCAATTTAGATGCTGTTGRGGATTACAGCTGCAAACAAATAAGAGGAAAATATATATTCATAATCTAGTTACAGGAACTAACAAACACATCAGGTAGTTTGGAGGGAAGGGCTCCTTTACAACTCCAGGGCAAAAATTCATGAGAAGGCTGAACAGCTATTTTAAAATTTACCAGTGTGGTTTTGTGAAGTGAAAAGATACCCAAAACTTTGTTTTCTAGGGACAAGAGGTAGTTCACTATTTTCTGCTGTTTGGTTATGACTGCATTAAGTCCAGTGATTTCCTGGAGAGATGTTAATATCTTATTTATATACTGGATAAACAATATGTACTTTTCTACCTCCAGAATAAAAGCTATGCACCAGAAATTCTCATATTCCCTGGCTATCAGTGCATAAAATCAATCTCTCTGCCAATTCCTTTTGGAACTGCAAGTACAGACTAAATAATAAGGGTTTGTTTCAAATAAGAATTTCCATCCCTTAGGAAACTCCAGTCTTTCAAAAAGTAGTTTCATCTTGAATCAGGAGATGTTAATATGACAGTCAGCTGACCCAAGGGAGAACTACAGTGCGTGATGGGAATTGAAGTCCAACCAAGGAAGGCAAATCATAGGGAAGAGTAGAGATGCAAAGCACAGATGAACATCTATACCCAGATCCGCTTGTAAAATCAATTTTAATGTTGAAACACAACAATTTTGATTTTGCAGGTGAATTTTTCTTTCTTTCTTTCTTTCTTTTTTTTTATTTCCCCCAGGTTCACCTCTCTACTACTTAGTGGTGTGAATTCATCTTGAATATGACCTCACTACAAATGGAAAACACAGTAGAGGTGTGTTTTGATGGAGGAAATGCTATCATTTCAAAAGCTAGGTGGGCATGCTTCAAATGCACACTGATACATATTTAGGATCTTGCTTCATGGTTTATTCATGCCATCAGGTTGCTTTGCTGTTAGAGAGAAGTCAAAACCAGTTCCACGCTCTGAGTTCCTTGGTGGGCACTCCTGTTTTTGGACTGGACCTTCAGCAGATCTGACATTTGCCTCAGCTCTGCCTGTGGCATTTTTTCCCAGCTTCCTTGTAGAAAGCTATCTAAAGGTCCTTCAGGCTCTGGGAGTTCAGGGAATGCTTTATACAGATTAAGTTTAAAGTGAAAGAGTGGACCAAAGGCTTTAAGTGCTTTGTGATTGCCTGCCGAGAAGCTGATGGACATGAGAACAGTGGGGGGCTCATCAAATGAGTGAGGAGCCGGATTATTATTTCCCCTACCCTTTCCTGCCAGCTCAGAGCTGTTATTTCAGGGCAGAACAGCAGGCAAAGGAAACGGAGCCTGACTCTCTGGCTAGGTTAGCATTTCTGATGCAAGACACCAGGTGGCTGGATTGACGAGAGGCTGTCACAAGCCGAAATGTTTGCTGTCTTGAATGAGAAATAATAGTCTGGGAAAAATCTCTGCCTTGCAAAGGTCTAGGGCTAGTCCAACTCGGGCCATTCGGGAGTGGAGGGAGTTATATAGGTTGGCAGCTGAATTCACTCCTCAGTGATAAGCCTAATTTCTGGTTATGCTATGGACAGAAGCATAAGGCATGAGCCAGGGCTGGGAAGACCAGTAAAAGATATGCTGCAGTTACTGCTGCATAGATAAACAGCAATAGCAGGAAAAGTGACTGACTGATGATGGTTTGTCCTGAGCACAAGTCGAAAGAACAAGCTTCCTCTGCAAGTTGTTTTCTCCCTACCTCAACCAAAAGACAACTGCTATTCTGGTGAAGTGACAGATGCTGCTACCAGTCATATGACTGGGTAGAAATGCTCTCATTTTTCGCAGTATGAAATTATGTGTTCTAGTATTCAAGGGTAATTTCTCACTATTTATTCTTGCTTGCCCCTGACCCATCCCCTGCTATCTATGCCTACATTTTTCCTCTTGAATAACAGACTCATGTCTCTTCTGTACTCCTTCCTATGAGCCATTAACAGGAAAGCACAGAATCTCTGTGCAAATGCACAAAAACATATGTGTGAAACACTGCATGTCCCAGTAACATCCTGGAGCTATTATTAAGGATTGGAACATTACTGTCATGTACGTTATATAGCCAAGTTGTAATCATGATGTGATGGCAAATAAGAGTCCAAATTCACAGAAATCTAAAGTACTATTTTTCCACTTAGGAAAAGTGTCACATTATTATCTTGTATTGTTTCAATGTCACTTCTAGTTTTAAGCTGTGGCTGGGTCGTGTATAGTGCTAGGTAGTGTATATAAAGAACGAGAGTCAGACACTGTTTCAAAGAGCTTTCTAACCAGGTATAAGGCATGAAATGCATAAGACAGATGCGAATGTAAGGAAATAATGAGATGATGTGGGTCAGTGCGAGAGGCAGGAGCCAGCAGATTAATTGCATGATTTTTGCAGACATCACGACCGAGTTTGATTTAGGAAGGGATTTGGAGAAGTATGATGAGATAGCTTTGTAGATGTTAAAGAAAGTATGAGGAGCAGTATGGGAAAAACACAAAGATAGCTTGTTTGAAAATGGAACAGGTGGGCGAGGAAAGACTGGCACCAGAGGCCAATTGGAGGTGAGAACCAACATTTCCAAGCTGAATGACAGATTATGGAGAGGGTGGGTGAAGATGGACTGTGAAAGCAAGTATGTGCAGCATATGTTAGAAGTGATTGAGAAAGGATGATACCAGAGAGAAGGATATGGAGGATGACTGAAATCAGTGGGTAGAGAACTTGGCATCTGAATCCCAGAAAGAYGTATGTGCGTGGAACCAGACTGCATTTGTTAATACCAGAGGAAAGGTCAGTCCTTGCAGTCATTCAGAGATATTGAGAAGCCGGACAAAAGTTTTGGCTGCAAGGCAGGAGAGGCAAGGTCATGTTTATTTAGAGATGTTATGAGGCTTCTAGAGGCATAGCCTGAATGTGAGGGTTCGGAGTGTGATCTGGGCAGATGCCCAGGTTATGAGGCTGAGTGACAGGCAGCACAAAGAGATCCACACTGGTGGAGCTAAAAGGCAGTAAGAAGGCACTGGGGTGAAAATTAAAATTTTTGCACTTGCCCTTATGACCCCAAACTGGTGGTTAGACAGCCCCAAGGAGATGTCAGAGAGACAGACCTAGATTTTAGCTCAAGCAGGAGACAGAGCTGAGTCTGTGACATTAGTAAACGTGGAAATTTCATTTTGATTTTGGAGATCGTGTTATTCTGTGATGGATTCAGATACAAGARGAGAGAGAAATAGACTGGACCCTGAACATCAAGGGAACCCCTGAAAGCAGGATAGGTTCTATTCATGGATGACATCACCAAATGATTAGGGGGATAAAAAARCAGCAGGAGAAGATGGAACTAGAAAGCAAAAATGAGGCAGGTCTTCAAGAAGTGAGACGTGGCTAGTTTCATGCAGTGCTGCTGGCAGGTCAAGAAATGGGATGACTGGTGGAATATAACTGGAGGAAAGTAGTTATTCATGCACTGAATGCAATACTCTATGTGAATATAGCCATAAAAAAAGGGGTGGGGTTTCTATTAAAGTGGTAGAAATAGAGAAACCATTGGTAGCCTGAGATAACAATGCAGGTGGTGTTTATCCACATCAAAATGACAGCCTGACATCTTACTAGAAATTGTACAGCACTGATTTGCTTTTGGATAATTGTTCATCTTGCGTGTTATAAGTTACTTATTGGCTAAGACCCAGGACTCCTCAGATTAGCTTTGGCATTCCTCGTCTAAGCTGTGATCATTTTCATATTTCACATGTCTTGGATTTCATGTAGCACATGGCATGTATTGAGTTTTCCTCTGCAAGTACAGAGCACGTATAAAACAGGGAGGCCCTGAAATTAGATTCTCCTTGGTCCCCATGAGCTGACCTGGACAAAAGCTCTAAAGGTGATTGTGTCCATGAGAGTGGGTTTCACTCTCTGCAGAGGTTGATAGCTGTTATTACACTGCTTGGTGAACTGTCCTTTTTATTTCTCTGATTTTCATTATCCAGTATAGGCACAGCATTTCCCACCCACCCCCCGCCCCCACCTTCAGATGAAGGAAGGGCTTTCCACAATGTGGAATGCAACATCTCTGTAAACACAGAGTGGGACAGCCTGCCTGATTCCCATCTAGCCCTAGATAAACTTCCCCATCACCAAACATTTCCCGAAGGACCACTGCCTGTCTTCATTGCCGTGTGGCAATGGCCCTGCAGTCTAACCTTTCCACTGTTCGATCTCTCAGTGAATCCTGAGCAGAACCTTCCCAATCTTGTTTCTTAGGTGCACGGACAGAGTGGGCAGTAGTCAGAGTTCCTCCACCTCACCTTCCAGAGCCTCCGACATATAACAGTGAGCAATAGCTTACAAGTAGCTTCTCTTCACAATGAAAGTCAGATTTTGTTTCAAAAACACTGTGTGCTTGTAAAAAAAGCTAAAGTAAAAACTTCGTGCCCATAATGTCTATCCTTTACATTTACTTTGTCTTGGTGTCACCTGCTCTCCTGGGAACCTCTGTGTCATGCTTGCTGCAGCCCCTGGCTTTATGTCAACCTTTTGRCAGCTTTGTCCTCTTCTCTTTGTGGGTCCAGTCTTTGTAACAGATCAGTGTCTTTTGATCTCACCCTTCTCAGCATTGTCAAAACAGCCCTGTCAAAACAACCTTGTCACTGGGACTGGGAGTGAGGAGTCCTTCTTCACAGCTATAAACCTCCCTGTAAGGTTTGAGAATATATATCTTATCCAGGCCACTCTTTTATTTCTCCTGTCTTTTTTTTTATTTTTCCTCTCAACAGCTCCCTTTGCTAAAGTGATGAGTTCCAGTAGGGTAACATTAAAGAGGTGCACTGAAGGGCATATAGTATTTATGAGTCATATTGCAAATATTTCCGTTTTCCCCAATTTTATCACTACAGTGCCTGATCACCTCCTGAGACCAATGCATGACAGGGAAGTATAAAATTAAAGCCATATGGAGACTATACTGAAGTTTTGTTCGATGTCAGAAAGGAAGTCTGTGAAACTTGTATGCTAGGTTTTGTTTGACCTGGACAAGTATTCTAGCTCTATTGAAGGAGCTCAGTTAAATAAAGTTTATGTTAAAAGCATCCTGTTTTCATGTAGCTAAAAAAATCAAGATAAACCAGTATTATCCAAGGGCATATCATGGCTGCCTCTTAGGCGAGGACCATCTAGAGAAAATGTAAAGGGAAGATGATTAACGAACAACACTCTTAAGCTCATTGAGCAGGGTTTTGGAGAAAAGGCTTTGGGATTTAGCCTCTTATCTATAGTTTTCCACTTTCACTAAGACTCAAGAGAGAAAGAACTAATTTCTTCTCTGTTTCCATTATGAGGAGCACATTTTTCCAATGTAAGCCCTGGAAGAGGTATCATCAATCACTGCTCTTTTAATCTGGGAGTTGTGACTTCCAAGAGTTTGATGAATAGGCCCAGAAGTTACTGTAGCCTGTGACCTTCTTTTATGGACAGATGGAAGGAGAAATCCTGAATTTCATATGCTTTATACCTCTTTGACTTTGATTACTAGTACAATGTGCAGAAGATTGAGAAAAAAAACTGGCTGGAGATTGGCAAGGAGGAGAAGAGTGTTTGACTGAAAATAATAACATTTAACATACACACAAAAAAAGAAAGATAATATGGCAAGAGAAAAATCCAAATATTGGCGATATTTGTCTTACTAAAAAAATCTCTATGATGCTTTATTTGTGACTAAAAAATGTGACAGGAATTTTTTTAAAAAAGAACTTGAACCACCATATATGGAACTTTATATCAAACTCAGTTTGTCATCTGAAAAGAGAAGTGTCCAGAATTTTATAACACTTTCTGAAAACCAGGGAACAAGCTAGAATCCTCAGTTGCACAAGTACTGGAGCCTCCAACACAGTTTACTGCATCAACACCTAATACCTGCACGTCAGAGCCAGCATGCCTGCAGCACTGCAGAGCTGCATTTGGTTTGTCAGCATCTGAGACCTGGGAGRGGTACCAGTAAAAGCATCTTGTATGTTATAGTTGTAACAGTGATGGATTTTAGATTCTCCAGATATGACTGAACAGCTGCTTGATTTTCAGGGTGAATAGGAGGGATGACTAAGGGTAAAAATCTTCCAGCGTTCCAGGCTTCAGACTTGGAGACTTTGATGGCAGAAGATGGCTCTGACCTGCAATTACTGTAGAATGCAAGTGTGTTCCTGCTGTAATTCTCCAGGCTTGAATCAATCATGCCAGCAAAATCAGTGCTTCTTTGATCAGAACWGCTCACTGTCCCGCATGGCTGAAGGTATAAAATCACCAGCCCTCCTGTTCAAAGTAGAATGGGCATTCATAAATCAGGTTGGCAGACCATAAATTCATTTACCCAACAGTGACACGGTCAAAAGCAACTCAATGGGCTTTTAAAGTCCTATGTGCAAAGCTGGAAACAAACGATGGATGAAGGGAGTGTAAAGAGAAGAAGAAAGTGGCATCTTTATTCTCTGTTGAGTGCTCTTTTGCCTTGGAGAGAAGTGGCTTAGGGCTACGACTGAAATTTTCAAGGCTGTTGCCTGTCTCTGGATGCTCAATTCATTTCCTCTTACGGGTTTAGTCCATGCAAGGAGGTGACACAAAACTCTYCATGAAGAATGACATACCTTGCGTTGGGGATAATTTTCTCCAGTGAGTGGAGGAAGTTATATAAAATCATGCTATAAAGCTCACATGAAGCCTGGGGAAGGGTCAGTCTGGGAGAGGRCAGGGGAATGACCAAGCTGTAGGGTCCACAGCCCTGTTTTGGGAAATGTTCATGGGCTATCAGRGCTGCTGTCTCATTCCTTGTGCAGGTAAATCTACAGCTACCCCTTGTTTTGGCGGATGGTTTAGGTAGAACGTAATATCTYCCCCAAGTTTAGACTATGAGGTTGTAAGTGTTTTGCCATGTAGTAGCCTTGCTCGAAGATTTCAACCATGTGATGATAAGGTGAATGTGGTTCTATTTTTCTCATTGTTGCCTGTCCTAAAAACCTACACGGTCATGTAGGTCTTTTTTTTTTTTTTTTTTTTTTTTATAAAAAAAAAAAATATTTTTTTTTTTTTTTTTTTTTTTCAGATGAAGAATATAAATCATCATACTTTCATCTGCTCTCTGACTTCCTTTTTAGAGGCATTGTATCAGGGCCTCATTGCAGGGTTCAGGATGCTCAGCTCATGGACCACAGCTGGCAGCATTCACCATGTACTCAGCAATCCAAGCTGTACTGCTGCTTGGGGCCATGTGGTGCTTAMGGTGCAGGGACGCTCTCTGCTGTTGTTGTAATCAGCATTTTGAGAATCTAGTCCAACCTGACTGTTGTTGGTTATTAAGCTCAGTGGTCTGAATCCATCCTCTAGCTCAAAACATCTTTAATCTGTCAATTTGCTGTAAACTGGAAGAATACTTGGGAAGAGGTTCCTGCTACAGTTGTTCTTTTTGTCCTCTTTTTCTAAGCATTTCTCAGAGAAGTTCTAGRCTGGAGGTCCTGCTGGTCTTATGTAGTGTGGTCTTTCTTATCTGCTAGGCACTGAGGGACTGCAAGAGGTTGAGGCTGGCTGTACTGGAGCTGCAGCATATGTGTCTCATTCACCACCAAAGCACTGATGGGAGAAGAGGTCAAGTAGGGCCTTTTGGGTCTCTTCACAAAAGCCTTAAGTCTGAAAGAATCCTATTGAGCATGGCTACTACAAAGTGTCTATTCTATCTGCTTCTGTTAGTCACTGGCAGAAACAAAATAGGAAATCTCATACCTGAGGCCCAGTCAGGCCAGGAACGTCRTGTCTTTCTTCTATGGAGGATGTCTCAAGCCGAGCAGTAAGGACTCTCACAAGCTGTTTTTTGGACAATGCCACRTATTTGCATCTTTGTTCAGTGATGTGGAAGAGGAGAGAGACTATCAAACAGTCATACTCAGGTCTCAGCCTAGTCTACTAGAACACGGTCTGAATGCAGCCAGGCAAAGCACAGCAAATGAAGCCTTTCCAGTGGATCAGAACAAACCTGGGACTGGTTACCATGGCTGTGTCCCTTTCATTGCTGTCTGATTTCATCTGCTATGAGATATATAYGCATATATAAATTTAAATAAAGTTGCAGCAACCCTGCCAGTTGCTTCTAATAAAAAAGCTCTGTTGAAATAATGCAGTGTCTTGAGAGATTGGGGTGTAATATGGTTAAATGCTTTTACAATACCCCATTAAAGTAAGTGGATAGAATTTCATAAAATATTTATAGCATTTGAAAAGTGTTCATTCAGAGATTCATCCAGAATGCGAAGCAGGCCCAGAGCAGCTAGTGCTGAAGACAGATGTTGATACCATGATGTTCCTCTTGCATGAAAAGAGAAGGTGGACRTAGGTTAAATCACTTTACTGAAAAGTAAGAGGCTTGAGTTCAAATCCTGTGTGGCAGTGGGTTTTAATCCAGTTACTAAGCCAGATTCTGCTCTTCTTTCCTACTGAGCATGATGGAAATAACTATCTCAAGCTGTCAAGGATACTACGTTTCCAGCTATTCCTATCATAAGCCCAGGGGCATTAATGAGACTTTGCAGCTGGACAAAGAGCTATGATTTAAATCTAAGCAATGAGAGAGGAGTTGGTTGCTTTTGAGCAAGTGCTGAGATGACGTGATCTCACTGAAAAGGCATCTGGCTGAATGGCTTCCCACCTGTGGTAAAAGGTAATAGCAATGCTGGCTGTGTCCTCCTCTTTGGCAATTATACTCAGGTTTCCTGGGTATTAAAATCAGCTGATACTCCTCCAAAGAGTAGGTTTTAAAAAGAAAAATAAACTTGTATCCTTGAAGTTGTTTTCTATCTGAGTAATATGTCTGTCTTCACAAGACAATGCACTGAGTCCKGTATTGGCAGCTACAAACTGTTTGACACCCCCAAACTTGCCGACATAGAGGAAATGGCCTGGAAAGCTTAGGACTATAAAAACAGCAGCAGGATTAGAAGTGGTTACAGAGAGGGGGACCAGGAGGARCTGCCTTAGAAGAAGTAAGTCAAGAGATGGTGCTAATCCAGCAGCTTTAGACTGAGGGCAGCCTTGAACTCTTAAACCAAGCTCAGGACAAGACTTTGGCAAAACTAATCCATGTCTGCAGAGGAATAGTCACCCGAACAAATGATGGAAGGGAGGAAATCTTCTGTCGATGAGGAAAAGAGATGAGAAATGACAAGTGCAACACTGATAAAGGACTGCCCAGCTGTGCCAGAGGACATCAGCAATGCACCAGGGAGGTTTCCTCATACAGCACCTGAGGGAAAACTCTCAGCCCTATCTTTGTCATTGACTCCTAGAGAAATACCTTTGGAGGGAAGCACATCATAGAAGAAACTAAGACAGCCATGGGTCCCTAGAAACACTATCCCAGGGTTCAGTTCCTGCAGTAAATTTCCTAGCATCTCCARCTGTTTCCACAAGAAGTTTGGAGAAGCAAAACAATGTTCTCCATCCTGTTGCAACAGTATGTTGTGAGGAGCCACTGTCTCATCGTATTTGGCAAAGCTCCTACTCATTCCYGTTGATTAGAGATCATGATTCTCATTCATGCCAGTTTTACCTTTGTGTCACTCAATTGACTTCAGAGCAAAGAAGAGGAGAATCTAGTTTCGTATTTTTCATTTTGCAAGAATAGCTAAATTAACCCTAGAGCCACAGCCAAATGCCATCTTTTCTGAACTCCTTCTCGAGGATGCAGTGGCTACACACTAGTATTGCTGTAATCATACCCAAGCTTCATTTAAACTAGCTGTGCACTGCTCAAACTGGGCAAATTTATTTTACTTCACAAATGGTGGAGGAGCCTACGAGGAAGGGTGTCCTGCTGAACCTTSTCCTTACCAATAGAGAGGGGCTGGTTAGAGATGTGAAGGCTGGGGGCAGCCTTGGCTGCAGTGACCATGAGACTGTGGAGTTCAGGATCCTGCAGGAAAGAAGTAAGGCAASAAGCAGGATTGCAACCCTGGACTTCAGGAGAGCGGACTTTGGGCTCTTCAGAGTCCTAATTGGTGGAATCTTGTGGGTTAAGGCCCTAGAAGGAAGGGTGGTCCAGSAGAGTCGGCTTGTATTCAAACATCACTTCCTCCAAGCTCAAGAGTGTTACATCTCTATGAGTAAGAAGTGCAGCAAAAAGGGCAGGAGACCTGCATGGGTGAGCAATGAGCTCTTGGCCAAATTCAGACAGAAGAAGAAAGTACACAGAATGTGGAAGAGGGGACAGGCTACTTGGGAGAATTACAGGAATGCAGTCAGAGTATGTAGAGATGCTGCGAGGAAGGCTAAGACCCAGCTGGAATTGAGTCTGGCAAGGGATGTCAAGGACAAYAGGAAGGGCTTCTTCAACTACATCAGCAGCAAGAGGAGGACTAGGAAACTGTGGGCCCRCTACCGAATGGGGTGGGGGCCCTGGTGACAAGGGATACAGAGAAGGCAGAATTACTGAATGCCTTCTTTGCTTCAGTCTTCACTGCTAAGGGCAGCCCTCGTGAATCCTGTAGCCTGGATGTGAGGAAGAAAGTCTGGAGAAGGGAAGATTTTCCTTTGGTTGAGGAGGATAGGATTAGAGACCTTCTGAGCAGGCTAGACATCCACAAATCCACRGGCCTGGATGGGATGCACCCACGGGTACTGAGGGAGCTGGCGGATGTTGCTGCCAGGCTGCTCTCCATCATCTTTGAAAAGTCATGGAGAACTGGAGAGGTGCCTGAGGACTGGGAGAAAGCCAATGTCACTCCAGTCTTCAAAAAGGGCAAGAAGGAGGACCCAGGCAACTATAGGTCAGTCAGCCTCACCTCCATCGCTGGAAAGGTGATGGAGCAGCTCATTCTGGATGTCGTCTCCAGACATATGGAGGAAAAGAAGGTGATCAGGGTAGTCAGCATGGATTCACCAAGGGCAAAGCATGCTTAACCAATCTGATAGCCTTCCACGATGGGATGACTGGCTGGGTAGATGAGGGGAGAGCAGTGGACGTTGTGTACCTTGACTTCAGCAAGGCTTTTGACACTGTCTGCCATAACATCCTCCTAKAKAAGCTCAGGAAGTGTGGGTTAGACAAGTGGATAGTGAGGTGAATTGAGAACTGGCTGAAAGGCAGAGCTCAGAGAGTCATCATCAGTGTCGTGGAGTCCAGTTGGAGGCCTGTGGCTAGTGRCGTCCCCCAGGGCTCAGTACTGGGTCCCATCCTSTTCAACTTTTTCATCAATGACCTGGATGAGGGGACAGAGTGCCTCCTCAGCAAGTTTGCTGATGATACCAAGCTGGGARRAGTAGCTGAGACACCTGAGGTCTCTGCTGCCATTCAGAGGGACCTGGACAGGCTGGAGAGCTGGGCAGAGAGGAACCTCATGAGGTTCAACAAGGGCAAGTGCAGAGTCCTGCACCTAGGGAGAAATAACCCCAGGCACCAGKACAAGCTGGGAGCTGACCTTGTGGAGAGCAGCTCTGCAGAGAAGGACCTGGGAGTGCTGGTGGATGACAAGTTGACCATGAACCAGCAATGTGCCCTTGTGGCCAAGAAGGCCAATGGTCTCCTGGGGTGCATTAGGAAGACTATTGCCAGGAGGTCAAAGGAGGTGATCCTGCCCTTCTCCTCAGCCCTGGGGAGGCCTCATCTTGAGTACTGTGTCCAGTTCTGGGCTCCCCAGTACAAGAGAGACATGAAGCTACTGGGGAGAGCCCAGTGTAGGGCTACGAGGATGATCAGAGGGCTGGAGCACCTGCCCTATGAGGAGCGGCTGCAAGAGCTGGGCCTCTTCAGCCTGGGGAAGAGAAGACTGAGGGGGGAATCTTATCAATGACTCTAAGTATCCGAAGGGAGGGTGTCAAGGGGACAGGGCCAAACTCTTTTCACTTGWCCTGTGTGACAGGACAAGAGGCAATGGGCAGAAATTGAACCACAGGAAGTTCCRCCTGAACGTGAGGGGGGATTTCTTCCCTGAGAGTGACGGAGCACTGGAACAGGTTGCTCACGGAGGTTGTGGAGTCTCCTTCTCTGGAGATCTTCAAGGCCCACCTGGATGCAACCCTGTCTAACATGCTGTAGGTGACCCTGCTGAGCAGGGAGATTGGACTAGATGATCTCCAGAGATCCCTTGCAACCTTACTGAATCTGTGATTCTACTTTTTTTTCAAGGCTTCATATTCCTCCTTTTATCGACCTCCAGTCTGCTGTTAAACTTTCCTGTAGAAAGTTTATGTCTCCCTTACATGCAGAGCCTGTAATATAGACATCCCCTCAGTCAAATGCCAAGGTTAGGACTTTCACTCACTGTAAACCAGGAATGATTCCACCCGAAATGAGGAGTTTGTCCAAGTTTCATTGAAAAAAAAATGTTTTTTACTTCCTAGCCTGCACTCAGCGGCACTGTTGCTATTCTGGTTACACAATTACTCTATCTCATATCAGAGGCTGCTGCACATCAGAGCTGAATCTCTCATTGGTGTGTGAATTAGAGTAAAACAGAGCTTTGGGATCCGTTAGAAAGAGTGTCAGTCTAAGATTTTTTTTCCTGAGGTTTGCCTTCAGTTCACTTCACCTTGTTTTGTTCCCCAGTGTGGTTGCAAGTTCTTTTGGTTTATTAAATGCACTAAATATTCCTTCAAAAGTATGTATTTGGTTAGTTTATTTAATAAATACATAGTTACAAAAACATTTAATACATAAATGTATATATATTTGCATAAATAAATGTCTATTTATCCATTAGCATACTATATAAATATATGTATTAAATGTATTGACTATAATTAAAAGCTTTGAACTTTCCATCATATTTACAGTAATCTATGTTTCTTCCCTTTGATCCAACTTGYTACCCAGGCTTGCCTATATGTTAAGCCACCTCGTCGTCCACATTTTGTGGAGTTTCTCTCTCCCAGTTCAATAGTGTATCTGTCTGAKAAGGAGCAGGAAAGCCACTCTTCTGATTTATTGATGATTGGAGGRGGTTAAATTTTCTTTAGGGGAAGCACCACGCTGTAGATCATAGATCTGGAAACTCTAGATCAATATTTTTTCTCTTTTCTTGTATAGGGAGTAAGTAGCTGCTGATCTGCTCTCATCAGAGCAAGCAGAGTGAATCATCTCTCAGTGTTACCTTCTTCATTTCTGTGCTGCTATAGAGACAAGTCCAAGAAGCCCAAAGATTTTTTTTCTTAACCTTTCTAGTGTTTTTTTTTTAGCCCACACTTTTCAGACACACTAACTGCTTAGTAAACATGACCTGTTCTCTGTACAGCAAACTGTTCTTGTGGTTTGTGGAGCAGCTTCTTCCACCTCATGTGTGAAGGACAGCATCATAATCACTCTCTCGTCTTCTCTTCAAAGATGAAGATGAAACAGCATGTTCCCAGCAACTGAAAGACATATAGTTAAAACCTGAGCCTCTGAAATCATGAGGAATGGGAATCCCCTGCAGGCTCCCCGGATGAGACACACGCTGCAAACCTCCTTGCTGCAGACCCGTGAGGCTGCGCTGCCCCAGACCACACAGTGGCTGCTTTGTCCCGGCACGGGTTGCTTCTGACTCTGGAAAACTGGACTCTCTCAAGCATCAGTATGTTGTTCCCCTGCAAACTACCTCTCTCTGCAGCAGCAAAAAAGGGAAGGTTGCTTTTTTCCCTGTAATTTGATGCAGGACTATCGCTCACTGCCTTTGTCCTCAGCGTTGCTAGATCACTAAGGRGTTAGATGCATGAAGAGGCACCTCAAGGTAACTAACACGCAAGGAACCTTTTATTTAGAATAGCTTATTTAGAATAGTTGATCGTGTTTTTYAGATCCTTGACATGTCCCGTCCAAGGACTTAAGGCCTCTTACCAGTCTTCATTRACTGCTAAAGAAGTTCRTGTTACAAGCATCACAGCCTTATCRCTYGGCTAACGTTACATATTAAAACCATGTCTSAGCTAGGAGTGAGAATCTGCAGCACAGGCTTCTCCTACTCCCTGTCCCCTAAATGTCCTTATCTGCAGCCAATGTTCTCCACTTATCTGCCCTATAATGCAGGAAAAAAAGGTCTGTTCGTGGAGATTTGCCCTAGCACTGTGGTAAATGTGTCCGTAGGGGTAGCAGAGGGAGGGGGGATGTGGTAAGCTGCTACTTGCTGTCAGGGGCGGATTTGCAGGGCCCAGATGGGCAGCTCTACTTTCTCGCGCTAATGGATGCTATCACTGATGAACCATATATACTTTTCCTACACAGCAAGTACAGAATAACCTCTCTTTTTCCTTCTATGCCTTCTCTCACTTACAAATGCTGGCTGCACAGCTGGTAAAATAGATAGGTCTTTCTAACCCTTTCATGCATGCTCTGTGAGACCAGGTAGGTTTATAAATATGGTAATGGTTTCCAGAGCATGCTTGGACTAGAAATAAGACAGAAAGCCACAGAGGCTGGACTTGGARAGATAACTGCAGAAACAGCTCCGCTGTAGGAGAGACTAAATCTGCACTCCAGGTCAAATTAACAGCCTCCCCCCTTTCCCCATTAGTATGAGGAAAGCTCTTGTGCTCGCTTGTTTGCTGATTACATCCATGAAGAAAGCAGCAGCCCTTGTTTAGTTTATTACCAGAAGGTCCAAGCTTGTGATAAAATGCATTGATTTATACAATGGAGGATCCTGCTTGGCGCTTCAATGCAATTGTCCTGCTGAGAAAATACAGATAAATTCTTAATTTATTCTCACTTTAAGGAAGCAGAGAAAAAAGAGAAAGAAGTAAAACCCCCAACCTTGCAATATGAGCTCATGAAGATGTTAGTCTTCACTAGTCTGCTTCCTAAGGCCTCCCCTAAGCTGATTCCCTAGAGGTATCCTCAAGTTACTCCTAGTGAGGCTAGGCTCAAGACTTTATTACARTCCTTCCAGGAGAAATCTTCCCTTCAGAGGCTAGGCTCAGGGTGGCATCTCACACCAGCAAGCACAATACTATCCCCTATGCTTCTGGCGGCAAGGATGCAGCTATCTCTGGCAGAGATCACCTCCATGCCTTTCCAGGACTCTCTGTTAAGGTCACTTGAAAAGTCATTTCCCTTTCTATAGCTGGGGATGATCAATGGTGATTGATGGTTTAGCTAAGGAAAAAGTTGAAGAGGAAAACTGTGATTTCTGGTGCAGATTAGAGCAGTAAGACAAGGGATGCAGAAAAAAAGCAAGGGAAAGTGGCAGG
Organism: Rhea americana; assembly: GCF_003343005.1. Classification (NCBI taxonomy): domain Eukaryota; kingdom Metazoa; phylum Chordata; class Aves; order Rheiformes; family Rheidae; genus Rhea; species Rhea americana. Next base: position 956,756 of record NW_028186768.1, on the reverse strand, counting down.
TGGAAGGAGATGGATCTCAGCTTCACAAGTGATGCCTTTGACAGATATTTCAAACATAACCTTGCCTTAAAAAATTAATATTGCCCAGAGCCCAGGAGTAAAATGAAGCAGTTCATCTAACATGCCAGGAGTGCAACACTTGTACTGTGTACACTTCTCCCCTGGGAAGTGCCTATTTGTGCTGGAATCTGGGGATGACTGACAGCAAAAATGCTCACTGAGGAAAGAAGCCACTGCTCCACAGCCCTGGCTTCCCTTGGATCATCTGGAAGCACCAAAGCTTGTTATCTGCCTGTAGGTTTGAAGGGCTAGAGATGTCATAGCACAAGGGAAGAGATGTTCAAACCCATCCAGTGGAACAGAAACCTGAAATCCAAACTTAGTGACCTCTGGCTGCAGACCTGGAGTCTGCAGCAGGGTTTGAATCTGGGTCTTCCAGCATCATGAGAGGTTCCTTACACTTGAACTGAAGGCCCATCAGATTAGCAGGCAAGTTCATGCTATAGTTCGGCCACAGGAAGAAACAAATACAGGGATGGCTTTTGAGCACCTTTCCTACTTTGCCAAGCATCAGCCTCTCTTCATAGCCTGCAGTTTCATATCTTTGCTCTTTGAAACCTGCCCTCAGTTGAAGCCATTCTGCTCATKTGAATACTTATATGTGCTTGTAGTGTTTCTCCTCTATCTCTTCCTTTCAAAATATGTCTGATCTGGCCAGATCTCTCCTTCTTCCAAATAGGCTTTTTTTCTTTGACCTTTCAAGAAGAGCTGAGAACTTCAAATATCAGTATCATGCTGTTTGCCCTTTGCTGAGTTCTTTTGATTTCTGTAGTATCCTTTGTAAAATAAGGTGACCAAAATATGTGTGTTGTCCCTGTTGTGACAACAGATGCAAGTGGAGAGCAAAAGCTTTCCACGTCTGGGCACCTGAAAGAAAACAAAAAGCAGCCCTGCTATTTGTTGCCACTAGGGACCTGGATCCGGCACTTCCAGCTATTGAGAAAACTCTGAGTCTCTCCAAATTTTAATGGGCTGGCATGATATTTTTCAGGAGTTTTTGTTCTGCTGGTGTGCAAAACGCATACAAATAATGTTCTCCAGATTCCCTGTACACATGCACATATCTAAGGGTGAAAACCAAGATGGCAAAAATGTAGCAGAAAAGGAAASAACTGATCCATTCCCAGGATTTTCTTGAAAATAGAGGTGGATAGTATAGACCTTCTCAAGCTTTTACATTTATTTCCTAAGACTGGAGGAAACAGCCCAGAGCCTTATKCCATAGAGTATTGTTCTAATCTCTCAGTTGTTTCTGACACTGATGGATTTTACCCTCGAAACTTAAAAAATCTTGCCCTCAGACCTGCTGTCCCTGGATAGCCAAGAGAAAAATCAAGCAGATGTCCTCTTTACATCCATATTCCTTGATTTGAGAGTTCACTACTCAGCCCAAGCAGCTGTTCTCCACCCTAATCTTTCCTTGTGCAGCTCTTGCCCATGAAGAAGGAACAAGAAAGCATTAAAGAGGGAAGATGAAGAAAATACTCAGGGACAGGTGGTCAGTTTTATCCTCTTCAGAAGTTAATAATCTTACCTCCATCAGTCTTGGCATCTTTTATTATTTGTGTGCTCCTTTGAACAATTTGTTCAGCTTGTTTTTTCTTCATGAATCCATGGCAGCTATCTTTAATTAAATCACAATTCCCTAGGTGTTTTCCCTCTTCCGTGGCTGATTAGTGTAGCCAGTATCTATAACCCCCTCCCCCCCGCTGGAATCAAGAATTACAGGTCTCACGTTTCCCAAATCTCCTCTCCATATCTCTCTTAATACAAGCATTGCCATTAATAATGATAAAAACAACTTAGGGAGCTTCTCATTCCTTAGGGGTCCAAGAGGCTTTTCAGACCATAAAGGGAGATAGGCTATCTACTCAGCACCTTTCAAAAAGCTGCTATCTCTGCACAGAAATGCAGTGTGGCCCATGGTGGGAGCATTGCACAAGAGAAATGKCTTCTTGTTCAAAGGGCTGACGGACCCTGACACAGTGAGCTCCTCTGCAACCACGCCAAGTCAGCTTATGTCCCTGGGTGAAGCTTGTGTCAGTTGTCTGAATTGAAATATGAGAAGTGGTGCATATTGCAGTTGTTCTCAGCAGCTCCATTAGTACAAATGGAGAGGGAATTACTCCAAAGGATTGGCAGAGAAACCCCGGTTCATACAACTGCTGTCCCTCTTCAGGGGAACTAGGTGCCCCCAGATCTCAACCAAATGCAGTCTTTTGTCATGTATTTTCCTCTGCGAGGCAGATCCTTTTCTAATTCAGCCTATCTCTATCACCTACTCCGCTGCAACTGTTCGCTTAATTCTATGTCTGAAGGAAAAGCATCAATTACTGAATCACTCACCTCGCCTCCCACAGCACTACGGGCTTTGCAGCCTACCCCCAGCCCTCTGTCAGCTGTGGCTGATGCTAAATAGGTTATAACATGGCTGTGGCTTGGGGCATTATGGAGGAGACAATCACTGTGTTTTAACCCCATTGGTATTTCTCCTAATGTTTTTCTTTCCCGCTTCTGCTTCTTTCCTTGTGTTCCTTCCTTTGACATCTTAATTCTAGGGCTCTGCAGGATCAGATTTTAGAAGTTTTTTCTTCTTCTCTGCAGATACATAGTGCTTTGTCACAGTCTGTTCTACTTCATAAWTTTTTCTCCTGCTTCCATCATTATTTTTTTGTTTAAAAAGATACAACTGCCAAAATGGAATAAAATTTGATGCAATTTCTATTTAAAGGACTTTGATTGCAAGGGGAGGAGGAGGTTAAATGTCAATGAAAAATACATTGCTCAAGCTTTTCTGTGAAGAATTTCAACTAATTGTTGCATATTTTTTATACATAGATATAAATTATCAGCCTCCAAAATACTCAGAAGTTTCTTTGACAATTTTGACAAGTAGTGAGAGATAAAAAACACTACTTTTAATTTATAGATGGAATATGAGGACTCCATGGTAGCTGGCAAAGGTGCAGGCTGCTGTTGAAAAGAGCATCCCTGCTTCTCCCTTTTCTGTGTTTGTGAGGCCATCCAAGATGACAGATCAGAGAAATGGCAAATTTGCTCCAGTCTCCAATAGCTTTGCTGAGACTGGGCACAGTCAGCCTCCAGCCCCAAATCCTCTCCCTGCTCTGGAGAAAATGCAACCTAGAGTATCACTCACTTTCCATCTTGTCCATGCTATTTCCTGCTGACTTAACACCTTTGATGGCCTCCTGAACACTGTTTATTTGAAATCTTTAGCTTTACCTTCACCACTACCATTTTCTCMTGCCTCACTTTTGCTTTTTACCCCTTTTCCCTTGTTTCATGCCGTGTCTTGCAGAAGTCTGCTTATCTGCTCAGTGGTTATGATCACTTAAAACCTCTTTGTTCTGTTCATCCATAGGAATAAATGTGGTAGAAATCATCACCCACGGGGAACACAATTTTGCCTCTCTATTTTTTTTCTGACATTTTTCTCTCTCTAGTGAAAGTGCCATATTGAAATTAGAGGTGAACCATCAGACCATCAGATGGTTCTGAGCTTGGGGCTCACTAGTTCATAATGCCCTTGATATTAAAATAACAAGAATCTAGTCTACCTGGGATGTTGTCAGCACTTTCACTCTCTCCAGTTTCATATGGAAACCAGAAGGAGACGWGGAAGAGCAAAAATTTAGAATCTCAAAAACAAAAACAAAAGTTTGAGTCTAAAAATGCACAAAGATTTGGCATTTAAATATCACAGCTATAGCCTTCTTAGAAATASCAGGGATACATAATGAATTATAGATTGGTCTGAGCTGCAAAACTGAACCCCCTCAGCTTGTCCTTTAGTGATGTTCTGATCTGACCCAGGAGGCTGGTTCAGGTCCATCTCTAACTCTGAGTTCACTCCTCTGTGATCTCYGACTTTTCCTGAACTCTCTCAAGTTTAACTGTGAATGTTAATGAACTGGGAGATATTGTCAGGCTAAGGAATGCAGTTCCATGGTTTAAGCATGTYTGAGCTTGAGTTCTGCCTAGAGTTAGATTTCCTGAGGCTCAGTGAGGGCTTTTTCACCTTTTTTTTTCACTCCTGCTCCAGTAACAATGTTGTCAACTCTTCTTAAAATGAGAGGTAAAACTTTTAAGTTTTTTTTTTTTATTATTATTATTATTTCTTGCTGGGGTTTTGTTTTTCTTCCTCTTTTAATTCAAATAAAAGTTTTTTTTCCTGCAGGTACAGAGGAAGGATAAGTTGCTTGTGACCTTTAAACATACCACTCTCCGTCTTCCTCCTACTGCTGCTTTTGGACCAGCTCCTGGGCAGAGCCACACACTCTCATTTCTACTCTGAGCCCCTCTTTTYGGTTTTGGACCTTGTTTTCTTTTGGGGAAGGGTTTGCATCCCCCTTCACTAGCACTGACTGGGGACTGTGCAGTCCAGGAGAGGATTAAATTATGAGCAAACATCTTTTTATTTTGCTTCTCCCTTACTTTGYATGACCTGACCTCCTAGTATTTCCATCCCTCCTTTCCCAGTATGGCAACAATCTTTTTGGCTCTTGTTCTTGGATCCTGTTGCTTAAGTGTCACTCCTGCAGGGCAWGGGCCTCAGGATGCTGGTGGATTGTACTGTGTGATTCAGACACCACTTTGACCAGCCAATGCATGCTACCTGCTTAAGACCCCATAAAATCCCTTCTGCAATACCTACATCGTGGTACTTGTCCTCAGAGCTCGGGTTTGCTCAGTGGAGCAGTGGACAGTGGAAGTGGCAGCARAAGGCTGATGGTCTGAGCTAGAAATGGGCCAGCCAGCATCTGCTCCATCTCGRCAATGGTGTCTCTAGATCCTATCTCTGGGAGCCCTCTTTTGTCAGGCAAATAGAAACGCAAACAGCCTGACCTTGTCAGGACCCCTGACCACGGCCACAGCCCAAAGCTAGCAGACGTATTTAATCTTCCTTTGATAGGGCACCACAGGAGTACAGTGCATTCTCCAGAACTGCAAGGCTGTTTGTATCAGACAACCAGAGTCCCACCAGGAGGACTTTCACCCTCCACCTGGTTTATTTTGCTCAGCACTGTGCAGGACAGATATATACACAGAGAGGGAAGTGTGTCATGGTTGGGAAGATGCACTTGTTTAAATATTCTTTCTTTTCTTCTGAAGATAATATTCACATAGCARCCTCCTGCAATGTTGGGGTTCAGGGCTGTTGAGTGGCAGAGTGGTTCTTTCTTTCACAGGCAGATATTTTGTGGAAGGCTTTGACAAAATAGATAAAAGCAAATTTGGCAAAATATAAGAAAATGAGGAATGAGATGAAAGTGAGAACATGAGAGGCATCCAGGCTGCCTTGTWCACTACTATAGATTTTTGACATAGGGTTCCTCATGAAAAGTTCATGGTAAAATGATTCTAGTTTGATGGGCTAACTATATAGTTTCTTAAATTGCATAGTTAGTGATGGAAACTCTACTAAGGTTTTCAAGAGGTTCAAATATATTTTGTAGGATGATTTCGGAGCCTAGTTTAGTTTGCAAGTATCCACATATCAAACATAGAGTGCKTTTTACTTGCAGAGTGAGGTTGAGTGTACTGAAGACTCAGGACATCACTGCAGTGGATAGTATGGCTAACTTTTGCATAGCGTTTTTCCCTAGTCATTAACTTCCCATTCATGGAAGTGTAATCACCATTGAAAGAGCAGGGCCAAAGGGAAAACCACACTCCATTTTATGGTGGAGAAAACTGAGACAAAAGAGATGGAAAAGTAAACTGCTGCAGTGCCTGAACAGGGCACTGCAAATGTTGGTAAYCAGGCTAGCTTTCCCAGAGCCCTGCATGATGCTCTCTGTCTTCATGGATGCCCTTTGTGGGTAATTTCATGCTGCTTGACGCAACCTGAACCTTTTGTTAGGTGGGATCACCTCCAGTGAGGACAGGCAACCTGACATAGCCCCAGCCTGGAGGACTGAGGGCCTCCAGTGAAAAGAAAGCTGAAATGGAAGTCAAATGGAGAGACATCCCATTGCATCCCCTTGTCTCTGCAGAGACTTATCTTAAGATGGTTTTCTTTTTCTTCTTCTTTTTGCATTTCCACTTCCCATTAAGCTTCCTCAGCCCTTTTATTAAGGTTTATTTTTACCTCAGAGCAGGAGGTTAGAAGCACATGTCTCAGGCTTTGACTGCTTGGCATTTTGTGAAGATTGTGTCACGTGTTACTTCATACCTAGTCAAAAATAGCTCCCTAAGCACAGAAGCTGGTTACTTACGTGCAGAGACCATTTATTCCTAGCTCTTTCAGTTTTGTTTTAGGGTGATTGCTGAGGATGTGGAGGAAAGAGCTACTAGGTTTGAAATCTGAGGGAAGGRGAAAGCCCGAATGGCATGTTTGCGCTATTTCAAGTGGATGGTCCTYGTGTTTCCTTCACTTCCCCCTTGCCATGGGAGAGAAGAAGCAAGGAGAGGACAACATCTCTCAACACAAAGTGGGCTGTGGGGGCCAAAGTCAGCTGCCCTGCTTACTTCTGCAATCAAGACATGTGGACTCAGAGCAGGAACTATTAGGCCAACAAAAAAACAAGTGGAAAAATGACCCTGTCATGCCCACCACCCCATTCTCATACAAAATCAGTTACTGACAGATGGAGATCAGGCCTTTCCTGAGAACCCTCCCAAGAATGAGCTGTGCCATATGGTTTAATGCTTAATGACTTATGTTACAACTTTTCAGCCCCAGCACAGTCATTCAAGATACCAAACTCTAAATGTAATTGAAATRAATCAGATGGGATATGTTATTTTCAACCTATTTTCATTTCAATCTTAATTTTGCTTTTAGTGAAAATGAATGACGTCTCAAACCCATTTTTTTCTTGTGAACATCAAAATAAATATTGATGGCCTTATTTTCCAAAAGGCATCTCTGTTGTGTTTTGATTTTTTGGAACTGGAAAAAAAATGAGTAAGTCATTTCTTCCCTTTATTTTAACAGTTCTTTACTTTCCAGTGAGATATTAGAAAGAAAACGTTATTAAATCAGAAAATCTCCTGTCAGCCACGTARCACTGAGCAGCACTTGGTGTTCATACCACTTTCACCCTTTCGCTTATTTGGTTATCCATGTGATAGAAGCTCAGAGGAGGGACCAAACTCCTTATTGAAGATGATGTGATGCCTTTTCATGCGCACCCTGAGCCATGCACTGGCTGGCTGAGGGGATCCTGCTGGGTTAAAGCATGTGCCAGTTTCTTAGAGTGCAGTGAACAGAAGAGCAGGAGTGACAGAGCTGGAGGAAATACTGCTCTAAATAGATAGCCAGGGGATTCGTTTTCTATATTAAAGTATTGATTTTTCATAAACTAAGAGCACAAAAGGCCATGGAAAACAATCAAATCCCAGTGCAGGAAGTTGAAAAATTAGACAGTGCTCTAAGCCCTYGTGGCTGTGCTTTGTGCAGAGACATTCAGTTAAAAAAGCCTTATTTATAGGCAGTGAACTTGAAAAAGATCAGAGGTGTGGTTCTGACATACCAAAAGTTTGTTTCTCTTAACCTGGATGCTGTGACTCTCTATTTCAGGCAGGGAACTTCAGCTGAATCAGACTCCTGAAATTTCTTGTATGTTCTGCATACATCTATGCTAAATAKTTCCTCAAAACAACCTTTCATTTCGGCACTTCAGCTGCTGTGTTATCATCCTGTGATGGGAAATGAGATATGCAAGAAGACAGAGAGACAACACACTATTCCCTCTTTTTAATTTCTGTCTCTCTATAGAAATTCTAACTTCAATCAAAGTGGAGCTAGAGAAGTTCAAAACTGAATTGATATATCACTTGTTTTGCAGTGAAAGTGATGAATCACTGGAAAATCCTTTTTTAGGGAATATGGTTAGATTGTCCATCCTGAAGCTGGTGTTAGAGACTGCATGTCCCTGCTTAAAGCCTACCTCATTGAGTTTCATGGAGAAACCAGCAAGTGGAAGAAATCTATSGGCTCAGTTATACAAAAAGGAAAGCAGTTAATCATAATTGTCTCAAGTTTGAAATTTATGAATCTATTAAACTCAGAACTTGTTAAATATCAATTTTTGGTTCTAGATCATTTTTATTTTACTAAAAGAAAAGGTAGCAATAAGAATTKTGGTAGGGTGCTTAAATGGAACTTTAAAATTAAGGCACTGTGAAGTTGTGGCGGAGATCAAATCTGGACCTGGACTTCATAGCTTTTGGGGCTTGTTATCAGCAAGGAACTAAAAACCTGGATCCATTCCTAAGAGTTATTTATGTAGGAACTAGATTCTTATAGTTTTACTCTAAGAAAGTACTGAATCCCCAAACAAGGAGTAAAGACTGTTCTAGACTAAGATTCACAGCTGGTATATTGAGTTAGGGGTTTTCCCTAGTTTCTTTGTAAGAAAACAGACACACCAACAAGGAACAGATAAAACCAAAAGGTATGAATTTCCTCCACAAAAATCTGTACCACCCGTCATATCGCGCCCCACAGMATGATAGCTAAGTCTTGCATCTGACAGGGAAATTTCAAGGAGCAGCAAGAGGACACATGTTGTCATGTGGATACTTCAAATGCACCAAGAACGGTTCTGCCACACATGCACACTTGAAGGCAGTGATGGTGCCTCAGAAGGCAGCTGGGGATCAGCCGTGTGCAAATTGCCTGAACAACACACACAATAAATCTGACGTGCTGCAGGCACACCAGGCTCCCTGTACCAGSGCACGACTGGTTGATCCATGTGTGCCTCGTGGCCATTTGTCCAGGATCTAGGTATTCGGCAGCCCCGTTGAACTAAGACCTGTTTATTTCTATTTCTTGCTTCCTGAACACAGCTCCCAAGTAGAGAAGAAGAAAGGGAACACCTCTGGTGAAACTAAGATGCTTTTCAGCTTGAAACACTGCCCCACACTCTCAACACATACAGTTTGCTTTCTTGGGGCAACAGCCAAACCTTGGTTGGAACTTACCTGAACTGTAGTCCTGTGTTTCTGTAAGCAGGATCCCTTTGTATGGAAATGCTCTGTCTGGCTTCCRAGGACAGAGCAGAGAGATGGTTCAGGTGACAGAACGGGTGATCCTGGCACACTTTCACTCTTGAGCCTTATGGCTGTGTTTTTTCTATTAGATGTGGTTTTAAATAAACATGGAGGGACCAGACAGGCCACAGAAGCAGATTTCTAAGCAACACAAATAAATCTACATCTATGTAGGTGCAGGCAGGAAGTCACTGGACATTTTTTAATGAGTTCTTCTTCTTTTCAGAGACATAAACACTGGCCACTAGAAAGGAAAATAAAAAATATCACCTTATTTTGGGGGCATGGATATTGTAGGGGACTATGTGAAGAYGAGGAAAAGCCAAAAAGGTATTAGTAGCCAACCCTATCCGTATCCCCAGGAATGATGTGATGACAGGTCTGGCTGTCATCCTCACACCTGGATGTGTTGGCACCTGCCGTTGTCTACCCAGACCAAGAAAGTTGTGAGGAAGATGATGAAAGGCAGAGAGGAACACATCATATTTAAGCACATGATAGTAGGCAAAAGATGGATGGGGAGAAAAAGAAGGGTAGTTCCAACCTTGCAGAGCCTCAGGGGAGACAATAAAAGATGTTTTATAGGACAGAATATGAGCCAGGCTAGAAACACTGTCATGCTCTGAAAGGGCATCTCTTTGTTTGTTTGCTTCTCCCATATTCAGAGAGACGTTCACTTGCAACCGTTGGGAGATTTAACTCTGTGCAGATGGGAGGAAATGATTTTCAAACTGCCTGTTTGTAAGCTAGCTTGAAAATGACAGCACTGCCATTGCTTTTTTTGTTCTAAACACCCAATTAAACTGACTGTTTACACCTTCCTGCCAGATTCCTGTCTCCTAGCTGAAGAGAACTGAGCAGCTAATGAGGCACAGCACAGGAACCGGCAGGGGAAAGGCAGGCGGTTTCCAAAGATTTGCAGACTCAGCCCAGTGTGGTGGCAAGGAAGAGGAAGACTGGGCTGTTTCAAGCTCTTTCAAATAGGGCTCTTTCAATCCCCTCAGTGACAGTGGGAGCATCTGTGTTGTAGCCACACCACTATGCAGGCTGTGTTCAATGGCAGACAAATCYGGACACAATGGCCATGCCTTGACACTTCTGGGCCCATCATGTGGCCAGATTCTCACTAGTGGACATTAACATTTCAGGATGAGCTTATGAGCTTTTTTCACATGTTGTAAGAAGAGTGGAGTAGAAGAAAAGAATAGAGAAGAAACTGAGAGATCTTGGAAGCAAGGCTGAAGATGGTCATGTGCTGTGCTCTAGAAAAAGTGACCTTTGGAGTAGATTAAAGATGGTTCCCTCAGGTCTTGGAGTAGCCACTGCAAACCTGTGACCTAGGGCTCTCTCAAGGTCTTTATTTCCCCAGGAAAAGATCCACATCAGGAAGTAAGGGAGGAAACATCGGTGGCACATTTTCTGTACTTGTTTCAGTGGTTTTCTGCAAGAAGAAATCTTTGCTTTAGCAGCAGGGGCTTGGTCATCAGGGCAGCCAAACTGCCTGCGCAAAAAGGCTAGTCTAGTGCTAACACAGAATTTATTACAGATTGCTGTCTATGACATGTGACAAATGTTCCTGGATCCTATTGATAGCATAAATGGTGTTAGGGGTGCCTATTTTCTGGCTGCAACTGCAGAACTTGATGATTGTGGTGACCCCTTACTACCTTTCTCCCACATAACATCCCTCCCTTTAAAAGAGAAGGGGCCGTGGTCACCAGTCGTTGGAGTGATATCCCTGATTGCACTCCAAAATTGTATTTCCCAAATTTCTGATTTGGGAAGCTCAGCATTCCTTCTTTGGTGAGGGCAATAGGGTGAAGCAGTCTTCTACTGTCATTTTGAGCACAAAAATCTATATTTTCACGATACATTTGTAAAAAGATAGTCTGTCTTATATTGCTAGCAGCTTGCAACACAAGAGACTACCTATATAGGAGTATATTTGTTTGTTAGCTTTCCTAGTATCCTTTGGATAAGGCAAAACTTAACGTTCATCTTTTTACAAAGTTGTGATAAAGACAGAACCTTATTACCAGTTATAGTGTCCATTGGGCTTGTGATTTATACTGAACCAATGTGTATGCAGCACACCCTTTCTTAAGGACTCCACTATAGTTTGGGTGCAATGATCTAGGGTGGGTTTGCTCCCCTTTGAGAGAGAGCTGGAGATCTGCAAACAAGACAGAAATAGCCCCCAGAAGGAAAAATCTGGATAGCTGACTTTCAGATGAGCCCATGAAGCTATAGCCTCTCTCTGTGTGGTCAGGAGCTAAGACTTTCTCTAATCCTGAGGCTATCTGAGTCTGATTAGGTTTGATTGCATGTTCTGTGGGCATTATCGATCAGTCAGATGATTGATGCGGTGGTTGCTGTCAGTGCCTCATCTCTGATGTAATTGCATGAATTATTTGCCAAGGCCAAGCAAAGTATTAACTGTATATAAAATATCAGCTCTACATACATATGTACATTATGCACACACACACTCACACACATATCTATATGTATTTATTTTTCACTGGAGATTAGGCTATTTCTAAAGATTCTGTATACCTCGCTCAGAATGCAGGGAGATGTACATCCATAAATCAATGGGTTGATGCAGATGGAAACCTGAAAGATAGCACAGTATGCCATGAATCCTTTCCCCTTTCACRTGTTCCATCTGATGTGATGAATGGCAGAAGCTCTGCTGACATTGGATTTATCCTGCACTGAACATAGTGGTTTGGATCATGGGGTTCAGAAGAGTCCCTAGCGRTAAGGCTTGTGACCCTCCTCTGAGCAACTCAGCACAATGTTTATCCTTGAAAGCGATGGCAGTATATATATATAAATATATAGATATTATAGCTGAAGTGGCACCAGATGGATAATTGCAGCCCCTGAGTGCCTAATCTACTCTCCAGGACATGGGCAGTTTTCTGAGCCAACAAAACTTAATTGAACTTTCCGTTCCAGCTGGAAAAGGTTATGGATCTAGCGAGTGCAAACGGAAGGCAGGATGAAAAGGTCAGATGTTCTGTTCTCTTTGTAATGGATTGACCGGGGACATGTTTTTATCTTTCTCACAACCGCTGGATTGTAAAACTTAATTAGCGAGTCACTTTGCTCCCCTGTCTGAAGGCATGTGTAAGATGATTACACATAGATCACATTTTATGGACATGTCATGTTTTCATTTGAGAGTAACAGCCTGCATGAGGGACATTTTTGCCACCTATTTACATCAATAGTTCAGAGAAGGGCCAGTAAGACAAAATGGAGAGCTATCCTTGACATAGGGGCATGCTAGTCCAGCTACCAACGACATCAGCTGATGGAGCTGCATCTGTTTAAACCAAGTGAAACTCATCTGTTGTCGCTCAGCCACTGTGTGCTGAGGTGAAAATGGAAGTACTGCAAATAGAGGCAGAAATGAGCCAGCAGATTTAGAGATGGAGAGGAAAGGACACACAGACAGGGAGTAATGTAACAYGCTGAGGGAGAAAATACAAAGAAAGAGATAGAAAAATAAATGTATATTTTTGCATGACAAAGAAAAATGTGTAAACGTACAGTGACAAATACAGGAATATCTGAATTCCAAGGACAGACCTGCTGCCAATACAGCCTGACTGGAGAATAGTATTTTCTCAATTGAAATCTGCAACCTCATCATCTGAAAGCAGATCTTTTGTGTTTTCTAACAGGTAATAAATACAAATAATTGTTTATTTTAGATTAGACATGACGGAAAAACACCTAGCAGTAAGGACAGTTAAGGACTGGAATAGATTGCTGTGAGATAGGAGGGTTTTTTTAGAGCAGGTTAAGCAAACATCTGTCAAGAAAGATTTAGATATAGTTGATCTTGATCCCTTGGGGCAGGGATGGACTAGATGACCTCTTGACGTCTCTTATTTTCAAGTTTATTTTCTGTGATTTTATGAACTTACACTTTCTTGATAGTGAAACTTATCTTTAGAACATCAAAAATGGCCTCAGTGAGTAAAGAAATCCCTGTAGGATGAAATCTGAGTCGGTCACTGACAAAAAAATCACAATTCCAACTATGGAAGAAATTTTTCATAGATTTTTCAATTGGGAAAGGGARGATAATTTTTAAAGGGCCTTTTATTTTTTCAGTAGGGTAATTCTGAAATCTAGCATTTCCYTTTTTAATCCAATATAATTCTTCCTTATCGGGATTTTTCCTAAATAAACAAGTCTTTAATTTCTTGAAGTTGTAACATGCCTTGCAAGAAATACTGCCATTTTTTCTGGAAAACTCCAACAATTAAATTGAAGGGAAAGGAGAGCTACACTTAAACTAAGGGAAAGAGCAGAATATACTGGGGCTAGAGGGAATCTCTTCCAGTCTGCTAAGGTCTAGGGGCTGAGACCTTGACACAATGCCACTTATTTATCTCTAGAGCCATCATATCTTCAAAGTCCTATTGAGGATATAGTCAGATTCTTCATTTTTTCCTTTTCCTCTTTCTATGTTTCTAACTCCTTTCCAGATCTCAGCTGTTGTCCTCATCAGCTCTGCTGGGACTCAAGTATCCCAAGCTCCTGCTTTCCTCTTCGCAGCTCCAGCATCTCTCACATTCAAAGACCTGGGAAAGAGCCCAGCAGCATGCCACAGCTTGGGCTGTGCATTTTAGCAAGGCTACACATGATAACAAGCTTTGGTGGGAAGCACAGTCGTTGGGTGGCAGCCTAGGATGAGAATTTCTCTGCTACATAACTCAGACAGTAGGAAGGCATTTCCACTCTTGTGGCGCAAAGCATGGAGCCATGTATGTCAGGATGTAGGGGTGCAGAGCAATCTGCRTGGGAGAGGTGGGTTTGGCAGTGGTCAGGCTGGATTCAGATTTTCAGAGCAGGAATTTAGTTTTTCCCACTTCTACAGCTTTGAAGACTTTGAGATCTGGGTTTCTGATTTGAGTTTCKCTCTTCTTAAGGAACAGGTTAACAGCTTTCTTTTGTAACTGAGTTATCACATTCATAAGGACCTCCTTTACAAAAACAGAACAAACTGCTTTATGGGTGGTAGAGATGATCCACGAAACAAAAGCAAAAATTCCGTCTGAGAAACTCCTCATGCTGTAAAGCCAGTTCAGGAGAGAAGTGGCAAGGCTGTCAGCGTAACTGCACAGGGAAGATAAAGAGACAGGAGGCACAGAGTGAACATATCTGCAGCACATCAAACAACACCAAGTCAATCAAAGACTCATTAATCCATTGGACTATGAACCTTCCACTCTGATGCTGGCAGATGTGCCAGTTGAACACCAGTAGTAAAAAAGCTGAGTAGGAGATACTGGTCATCAGTAGCAGCAAAAGTAGAAGCATTTAAAGCTTTCTTCTGTGACTGGGGATCTGGACACAGAATTGAGTAGATTCAGGCCATCAAAGAGAATTGCTTAACAGAGATCTTAAGGAGTGATGGCATTGCCACTTCGTGAATCAAGCCACAAACAGATGCAGAGGTAATCTAAAAACCTCCAGCACTCTTTCTTCTCTCCTGCCTTCTCCATCCCAGCATATTGCATGATTAGGCGTGTGATCCGTGGGAAAAAAAAATAAAAATTGCCTTTATTTGAAACTGGAGAGAACAGTCAAGAATTAGTCATGCAAGTCTTAGAGAAAAGAATAAATATCAGTGAATTTTTCTGCAACTTTTCCCATTGAGGACTTTCTTTAATAACTTGAGAAGAGAACTGTGGCCTTKTCCCTGTCTAGAGGAAAAGCTACTTCCTTCAAAGAGGGTTGTATTTTCATCTCTTGATATGGCAATTGAAATGCTGGTTTCCAAAAGAAGATATTGGTTGTTTTACATGGAATAAAGAACAAAGTGATGACTTGATCACGGTCTTTCAGTACCTACATGGGGAAGAGATTTGTTAGCAAAATGCTCTTAAATCAAAACAAAAATGTTCTAACAAAGCCCAATGAATCAAAACTTCAAAGACAAATTCAAACTTAGACGGCGGTGTGACTCTAAATAGCAGTAATTAATCACTACAACAACTGAATACTGTGGATTCCCTGACAGTTAAAATCCTTAAAAACACCTACATGCTTGATTTAAAAGAGGCGTTACAGAGTAAATGGAAAGAATGGGACTGATACAAATTAGTGGGTGAGAGTCAAGACATCAGATTCCCAGGCAGCAATATGTGCCTCATCTGTGATGTGAAATCTACTTCAAAATTGTATGTGGACGCTTCCAGGACAATGTAATGCCACCTGCTACACATGCTCATGTTGTAATCCAGAGCCAGAAGCTGCTGTATCACAGTGCCCAGTGATGGTGACAAGCAAAATATGTTTGGGAATCCATAAATTAAATTATTCTCCTCCTTTTCTCCTCTTGCTCATCATCATAATCCCTTCCACCATTGGAGTCTCTTAATGTAACTTTATCTCACTTGAGCCAGCTGATTACTTGGAGATTATCTGAGGGAGGGGGAGAGAGAGAGGCAGGGGGAGGCAGAGAGAAAAGAATCTAAGAAAGGAAGCACCCTAATGGTCAGAATTCGTTTGTGACACTTCTTACAGGTATGTTCTAAAGACCATATCTGGACCAGGGAAGATCCAGATCTACTGTGTTCAATATTTTGAGATTCTGGATGATTGTTCTTTTTGAAAACAGGCACTAGTCCTAAAATTTATTTGTTTTTAAACATTTTTTTAAAAATTTCATGAGTTRGGGAAAATGTATGTCCTGTTTATTCTGTACTTATTTTGGCTCTGATTTTGACACCTTTTTGTTTTTCTTCACATAATCTTCATGACTGAATTTCTCTTTTCAAATTCATTTTAGAGTAAAGAGAAATTTCATTAAAAAGTCTTGTAGGAGGGAATTTTTGACAACCTTTAAAACATCTTTTGTTGTTGTTGTTGTTCTCGTTCTTGTTGTGGCTGTTGATGCTGCTGTTGGGAACATATTTTAAATTGACCTTAGCCATAAAAGTGACTTTTACACAGCATAATTCAGYGCCACGTAGAGATACTTAATCCAACTGAATACATGAGGCAACATAACTATTTAGTGYACAGCTCTGAGCTGATCTGCTGTCCTTAGACAGCATTTAATTCATACAATATTGATACTGATCTCTGAGAATAAATTTCTCTCATTTGCCATAGCCTGCAAGTGTGCAAATAGGCAGTTAGTCTGAAGTGATTGACATGCTTCAAGTTCAGACCATCAGTTACTGCACTAACTCTTGTTCCTCCAGCCCCATCTTTACTGTGATAAAGTCCCTTGGTTGGAGAGGAACTTCAGTAATCACAGCTCCCAGATTGTGCCACAGCATTGTCACATTCTCAGCATTCATCTCCAGACAAAATCCCTTGATCTTTTTGTGCAAACATTTCTAAATTTGTAAACTGGGGACAACAATTCATTATTTGCTTCTGTAGGAGTTGTATGAAGCTTCATCAACCAATGTTAGTAGGGTGCTTGGAGATCTCTGGATGAAAGCTGCTGCATAAATGAATAGTATTATTGCTGGACTGGCAAATGTTAGTACTCTTATAAAAAAAWGGGTATGTAGGTAGAAAATAGCCAATCTCAATATTTATAAAATTTTTGCTTCCTCATAAATGCAGAAGTTCCATAATCCTCACTGGAGCTGTTGGTTATTTATCTGCATTTGAATTTTAATGAATAAAAAAGCCATTTTTTTGTCACAATTCCTACAGCCCTGGCTCCCTGCAAATTTCTGCTTTACATTTAAAAGAGTTTATTCTGATGATTTTTAGCACTGGGACAAGACTGACTGAACAGTCCTCGACCTGAAAATCCCACTGCTAACTCACAAAACTGAAATGGAGGCAGCAAGACAAGGTGGTTCCAGTAACCCCAGAACACTGCTTGACCTGTGCCACAGAGAAAAGATCCATGACTCATCCCAGAAGACAGCATAAAGAAGTTGTTTTTGTGGCTCTGTTAGTTTGGACAGTTTGGAGCCTCTGTTAGTTAGACTGCTAGAAAGAAGGATGTAATGAATGAGTGCTTGGCTGAATGTCAGGAGGACCAGAGCTTGGTGCCTGGTTCTCGTATGGACTTCCCATTTGCCTACCCCAGGTACCTCTTACGGTATCCGGATTTTCTGGGACATGTCTTCCTTGTTCATACTGCAGTTTTAACAGGACAGATAGCTGTGYAGAAGGTATAGGTGCCTCCCCTGAGCACATGCAATCAGATCTACAAAAACATGTGGCAGGTTCAAGGAAGCTCATATTTTGCTGTATACATGAACCATAGATGRTATCCAATAACGTGCACTGAGCTTGCTGTGCCTATATGCCATGTGTGCACCCCTATGCTCATCCATGTGCATCAAAGAATTCTTGCACAGACCTGTGACAAGCCTTACACTTCATCTGTGTTCACCCATCTGTAAGCAGAAGAATTGACATTTTCCTATAGTGGAAAATAGCGGATTATACCACTGATGTGCTTACATTGCGTATCTTACACTCAGCAAGGGACATATAAATATCTGGACAGACTACACAAAGATACTATACATCCATAAAGGAAAAATAGTTGGAGATGAGACTGTACCTGGATTCCAATGAAACTCTTCAGAAGAAGATTTCAGATGAGTATTTCCGACCTGTTGCAGCCAGCCTTGTAATGCATGTCGATGTCTCTACCAAAGACAGAACGTCGAAGAGAAGCAATCCACCCTCTAGCAGCATTTATTTTTAAGCAGACATTTCAAAGTGGGAATCAGGTCCAAATAAGTCTTACATACTCTTTCTTAGGAGTAAATGAAAACAGAAGAGAAAAGATGGCCAAAAATTAGGCCTATATGGTCTGGCTTAATATGCAAGATGAATCCTAACAGGCTGAGCTTTCACTGGAGAAAACAGATATACTGTCTTCAAATTCAGAAGACCCTTGCAAGGCTTAATGACTACCACTCAAATGTGAAATTCACTTGTACTTCCATTATCTCCTCTGGTAACACTCTGCCGTTTTAAAGAGCAACAACAATTTCGGCAGATGAGGCTTTGCAGTGTCCCAGTACATCAGATAACTAATGTCCTCACTATATGGAGAAGAGAAGCATGGAGAGATGAAATGACTTGCTCCAAAATGTGCAGGAAGCCATTGTTCAAGCCTGTTTAAAAGTCAAGTTCCTTGACAACTCATTCTCTATTTCAATAACCAGAGCACGCTCCTGGCTACAGAACTCAATTGTATGAATTCCGTAATATTTGAAGTGATGTCTCTGAGATGAGGATTCTGTATACGGCTTTCTTCATTCTTGGAGCAATCTAGTCCTCACATTGCTTCCCAGTCCAGTGTTATGGAGGGCATCTTGGTCTAGGATGTGAGGTCTTTTCTACCAGATCTTCCTTTCCCAAAGATTTTGCTTCATTTTCTCTTTCAGGATCATCATATGTTCAGTACCAAGATGGTCTTCCTTTCCCTCCTCGCTTTTGCTAAAGATATTAGATGGTTTCCCAGGCAAAGCCATACGTTACTGAGAATGAAGCAGAGAAAGCATACTGCTGCTTTTTGAGTTTTGCTGATGACTGGAAACAGGTTTAGTATGTGACAGATCCACCTACACAGCATCTCTGCTAGGAGCAAGAGAAAACCTTGGCAATTGATTTCTTTTTTCCTAATGACAGATGACTACCAAARAGGGGGAAAATATCATGCTGATCTGGATTTGTGTTAGGGAAAACAGATACTATTTAGCTCTTCAAGATGTGACATCACTGGAAACTCTGACCTACCAACCAGAGTGAAGGTAATGCTGGATGAAACTTACTGCCTCTTCCCACTTGCCATTCATGTTGCAGTGCTGTTGTATTTGGAAGTGCTTGCTGGGATATGAGTAGAAACACTATTAATTGATGATTACTGTTTTATTACACTAGGTGTTATACAGGCTGGTTAAAAGCCAGTCTCTAAACCACAGATCTGTCAAGTCTGTGCAGGTGATAATCAGTCTAGAAGAAACATCTCACGGATGAGGAAGACACCCTAACACTCCCATCAGGCTGCGGACTTGGCGCAGGTGCACAGCCCATTCTTAAAAGTAGGCTCCCCATTCTGAGTAACCAAAGTAACTAAACATAAGTTCCACTATTTGGGGTATGAAGCAACAACTGTATTRCCTAAGGCCATGAAATACTGTCTGTTTTCAAAAGGCCTATTGGAACCTCCATTCCACTTTCCTAAATGTGGTGAAAATTGGCCTACAGGTCCCAAGCTAGCAGAGAGTGACAATCAAATTGCATAAACCTATTTTATTAGGGAACCTATCTAAAAATAGGAAAGGAAAAGGTCTCATTTTCATTCCAATGCAGAATACAAACGAACTTGAAACCTCTCTATTTTTCACCCAAGAGAAATCTATTTATCTGGCAAGTTTGCAACCCATTACCCTTAATACTGACTTTTACTTGAAGATGTAGTTGATATTGACTCAGATTCGAGCTCCAGCTACAGATGTTGTATGGCCTCATACATACGGTGAGGTATTAGAGCAGGACTCTGGAAGTGTGGGTTTGCTTCCCAGCAGTACCACTGACTGGCTGCCTGAAGGCAGGCATGTTACTTCATCTCTCTGCCTCTCCTGTTATTGATGATATTTTTCCTCTGTCCAGAAGCTAAAGAAAGGCTCAGCCAAGGTTTCTGAGGGCTCCTGTATCATTATTACTCACAACAGAAAGTGACTTTGAACACGAAGGACTTTCAGAGATTTGCAATAGCTCCTGCATCCAGACTTGCAGAAATCTGTGATGAATAGCAGATGATTGCTCTTTTGGAAGGACTGGGTTTGCTTCAAGTTTAATCAGTAAACAGCTTCTGATTATTTTTTTCCATCCTGTAAATATTCCCTGGTGTTTTTGAGGTGACCATGGCCTACTGCCTCTTTCACACCATGAACTCGGCCAAATRCATGACACCCTCCTCCAGTCACACACGCCCACTGAATTACTCTGAGAAATAAATGCAGCAAACATTGCCCTGCAATTCAGAGCTGTCATCTGAGGGTGACCAATGATTCCTGGAGTTTGTTGGACAGAGAGGCGAAAATTGTCCTTCAGGGACAGTGACCTTTCTTTCCCATATGAAGAACTGATAATACTCTGTAAATAAGCTGCAATACAAAGCTATTGCAAGCAGATGGGCACATGAAGACAGATTATACATACTCTGAGAGTGTCCCTCCCTCCTTTACGATGAAAGGAACTAAACTGAATTAATATCTAGCTATTTTGGCCATGTTGATAAACTCGGTCTCCCCACCATACAAATATGAGCCAAAACTTCAGAAATAACTTGTCTTTGTAGCATTAGGTATGCCATTTTTTTCATACTTCAAAATGGGATGAATTTTGGTTATGGTGTTTGGAAAAATGTCTTAGTAATTCTTTCTTTATACCAGACAATTTATGCATTCCAGCTGTTAGCACTCAGGCAGATAATGATCATATATGCGACTTGCTCCRATAGTAGCACGAAGAATATAAAATCCCAAATGGGATCAAATATAAGTGTAGGCACGAACACTCACACTGGGCAGTGGCTCTTGATAGACATGCATCTCCCTCAACATTTGTTATTGCAAATTCAGATAGTCATGCTGGCAGAATAAATCTGTAATAACAAGCCATAAACCATCAAAAGCTCAGTGTATGAAGCTCAGGGTCCTGTGCTGCATAAGCAATACCTACGGTTTAACCCAAAAGGGAGTCCAAAGGCTGGATTTCTATATAGTGGGGAATATAAACAGGCTGCAGAATAGGTGAGAGCTATAGACACTTTCTGCCCTATTCTTACTGATGTTGACAGTCTCTGCTACACTTGAAGAAACCTTTGCATTTCTGTTTTTTGTGAGCCAGAGCCCTGATGGTGGAAGTATTCAAGTTGAGGAGYTTGGATTTCCTGGTAATCCACAGTCCTCACTGTGCAAGAGCACYACAAGACACAATATTTCAGCAGTGTTTTTGTATGAATTTCAGTCATTTCTGGGTTATTTATGTATGATTGTGGCAGCAGAAGGAGGAGGCCTGTTTCTGCTGTCTGCTGTGGACAGTTTGATTTAATGTCTGATTGCATTTAATTTGTGGCAGCAGCCCAGATGCTATGGCCATAGATGCCTAGAAAATCATTAAGCAAATGCAGTAAGACACATGGAAACCTAAATCAGAGCCCAAGGACTCCCACATCCTGAGATATTGTCTCTTAGCTCCAGGATGCCTGACTGTAGTCTTTATTCCCTGGTTGTGAGCTTTTAGCAAGCTATTGGAGGGGGACCGATGAATTTTCTCAAGGGATGTTTTCTGCAGAAAATGGACTGACCTATTTTTGATGCTAGCACTCCACATCTTCCTTGAGTTGAATCTTACTCCGTGTGTTTTTACACAGCTGTGAGGTGATAGCCTTTACTCTCCAGGTAAAGCTTAACAACTGAAGAATTGTACATTTGCAGTAGTACGGGTAGAACTAGCCTAAAGGTTAAAGGCAAAATCTCTATGCATGTTGAGCAGCATCTTGCCCCACTGCGTAATAGTTCAGAAGGCCTGAAGACAGAAAAGTACTGAAAAGATCTGTTCTTCTTGCTAAGATCTAAGAAACAGGGCTGCAGAAGCCTCCACTGGAAGGAAATGTACAAACTAAAATTAGTTTCAAGCAAGTAAATAGAAACATTCAGTTCTGAAAGTGTAAAAAACCCAACAAGCTCACACATACCTCAGATGTGCAGCATCTTTTTCATCTTATTTTATTTCAAACTGAACTGTAGAGCAGAACTGRAAGGAATTTGTAAAATACACTTTTATTGCCCAGCCCTTATTTTTCACCCTTAAAGTGTCACCTGATTGAATTTGGAGTCCCTTTATCTGCAGGAATATGATGCTAGATTTGAACAGTGAAAGTCCTGTAATGCTGACAGCTTTGCTTGTTTG
>NW_028186768.1:815914-934593 GCF_003343005.1 Rhea americana | reverse complement strand
GTACTCACAGGCTATAAATTCAGATTAGTCAAAATGCTGGGGTCTGCTCTAGGGGTTTGGAGGTGTTCCTAAGGACTGTTCTTATTACCGTATTGATTCATTTCTGCTTTTAATCTGTGTAGCTACGAATAGAAAACTCAAGTGAAGTTAGCTCAGTTTTAGTCTTCATCTTCCCTCAGTGTCCAATAAATTTGTTTCTAAATGGGAATGAAGATTGACAGAGTTTCTTACTTTCTCCAAAATAGTTTTCCTTTCTCTAGAAACAAAAACTTTATTAGTCAGAGCAGGAGAGTCCTTGCCTGAAGGAAAGAGCAGGTTTTGGTGTATCTGTGCTGCCAAATCCACTGGGTGATGAGACAGGTCACTCAAGCCCAAATTCTTTGGCAGCCAAATGGGCTTAAGCTCTGGCTCTGTTCTGGACTGACCACGTTCATTCCTGGAGTGGAGAAATGAGGAGGTCCTTTTGCTTGGGTAGAAGAGGGAATCCATTTGAATTTTAGTCTTTTCCCTACAGAGAGTATGAATGGTTCTGGTTCCAACCATACGGTACAGTATATTAAGATATCAAGAACCAAGCTTGACCCAAGTACACCTCAGAGGTTAAATTCAATGAATATGTAAGCCAAAATACATGCTTCCAGCTAATTTTAAAATGATGTATATGTCTTCTACTATATTGGAAACACAGCTGAAGATGTAATAAATAGAAATATAATCTTTCACATATTTGGGAGATGACTAAACAGGGTCAGGAAACTGCATGTGCCAGGGCAGCCCTTCATTTCCCTRGGTGATTTCATACCTCATGGAAACCTGATTAGGAGCTCACAGGCAAATCAGTTCTCCTCAGCACACACATCACGGCTCTACAATGAGTCCACTGGAGCAGACTTTATTCCAAAGGAGCAACTTGGAAATGCCTCATGCCAGCTGTCTAGGCATCTTCAGCAGAGTTTTCATGTTGGAATAGTCGCTTATTTGAGGCCTCACCTGCAGAACTACATTGTGTGTGGTATTTCTAGCAGATATTATAACATGCTTCCTGTCGCCCTATAGAAAACCAAGAGCAATTTGGTCCAAGGCTATGAAAAGGTTAAGACAGTCTTCTCTCTGCTTGTAGAAGAACATTTTGAACCAAACTGCTGCAGGGACAGTAAAACAGCGCTTGTCACCCATTCCCAATCTCTCTTTAATGTAACCAGAGACTTAAATACGACTGAGTTAATCTTTGAGGAAAACAGAAAATACTGTAACAATAAAGGTTGTAGCATGGTTACAAATGAGAGCGAGTGCTTCCCGCTGCATTCTAAATTCCTAGGATAATTCTACGGAGCTTCATTACTGGCGTATAATTGTGTTATAGAACTCTAAATCACCCTGCTACACTTAACTGGCAATAACATTAAGATAGCGCAGATATTCATTTTAATTAAAACATAGCCTCAAACTATTTCCCTGCCATAAGAGGCAAAACTTTCTCCTCTTCTTTTTTTTTAAACACTAGAAACTTTCATTTGTTCCCAGTGTGTCTCTGGTCACCAGAGGGTCCAGAACCGAAATGCAATTAAGAAACACCTTTCTGCACGCCATTTCTTTCCCCTGAGCAGCGCTCTCTGTTTGAATGACTCTGCTGCAGGGAGAGGGACAGCTTTCGTTAGTTCTCCTCAGTGTGACCTGCATCTGTCTAATTCTCTCAGAGCAAGTGTAATCTGAAAAGACTATGTTCATCCGGTTCCTACTAGTTCTAGYTAGCTTTTCTGTTTTAAAGCAAACCACCTGGCCAACTCCTGAAGCCTGCAGAGGCTAGTACAACTGACAAAGGCAACGAAAAAGAAGACTTGAAATGCCAAGAGTCTGCAGTTTGAYACCCTCCTTGTAGTAAATCTTTCCATGTCTATGTAGCCCACCTACCTTAACACAAATGCAGCCCAAGGCCCTTCCTAGCTCAGAGTGTATCTAGAAACCAGAATATGGAGAATAATGTGCTTGCAGACATCTTTTGAAAGAGGTAACCAGCTAGGAGATGAGCAAGCAAGAAGCTCTGGGTGAGAAGTACCTTGAGATACCAAGTGTCTAGATCCTGAAAGCGCAGTCGTGCTTGGAAATACATAGAGCTGGCAGGTGTGTGTATGCTTTACCAAACTTTTCAAATTCCCCTTCAGATGTGCAACAATTATGGTCCCAGCTCTGTTTTCCCTGTAAACTTCAGTTCGGCTCCTCTGACTCTGGTGATATGAGAACTTCTTGCTAATGAGTAGATGCCACTCAAACCAAGTTTCAACCAAGAGCTTGGCTAAACCAGATTACAGCTGTGTTCTCCAGGATCAGGTAAACACTATATGAACCTGTATTTGTCACTAAAGCCTGCAAAGGGCTCATCATAACCACGACCTTGAGATTCAGGGTGTTAGTGCATTTTGGAGCAATGGTGCACATAAGTACCAGGCAATCATTGCTGGGTGCCTATGTCGCTAGCAGTTTCCTCTCTGCCTTTAGTGACTGCTTTCTCTAYGTCACACAGATGCCAGCACTTCCACCATACCTTTAAACCTGACTTCATGGTTGAATGGACTGTACATTATAAATAGATTTACTATGCATCAGTTTCATCAATAAGAAAACAACAGAAATGAAGAAATGGCCACAGAAGTTTTTTCCATCAGTGGAAATGATTTTTTTACAGRCTTCATTGAGAGACCTTTAAGCTGGCTCTGAAATGTACAGAAAATAACAGTTTACAAATCTTGGGAGAGTTGAGACTACTTATGTTGTGTTCTCAGTTCCAGAATGAATGATATTAGAGATGAGAAACGACAATCTTATGATGCCTCAAGGTTTCTATGCAGGGATTTCAAACATTTTTAATTTCACCAATTTAACTTGATTTAAATTTTACTTAGAGGTAATTGGGATGAATTAATATAGTTACAATTATACAGAAATCAATCCATTAATGTCTGGAAAATCTTCTTAATATGGTAGCAATTTCATGGATACAAAAAAAAAATCTATCCACTTAAAATAATTTACACAGTTCAATTTTAGATAATAATAATAAAAACCTTCTGAATTTATGTGAAAAAATCTTTTTTACCTAATAATTGTTCTGGGCAATTATTGCTGTTATTGTAGCCATAGTACCTAACAAACACCAGTCATTTTTTTAGCTTAGGGTCATTCTTTTCATTTGTGTTTTTATGTCACCTCAAAGAGCAATATTTAGGATTTGAGGTCCAAAATGTCACCACCTATATAGGTAAAACAACAAATAGCTTAACAACCAGTATTCTATTCATTTGCAAGTCAATATGGTCCTTTGCTATTTTATTCGTTTTGAAGATGACCAAAGACTGCCAAGAGTTTAAATTACAAGAGTAAGTGGAATAGYTCTACTGAAATAATAGACGTTGTAACCTCTTTAGGGTGGGCTGAGATCTTCTCTTTGGCTCCTTCTCCAACTCAAGTTAGCATTTCTCCAGGTAGTAGCTTTTGGCAGTAGTGGGAAGGTTTATACAGATCTAATCCATAGGGTTAAATATATTGTGCTGGTTGGTAAGAAAATTGCAAAATCAAAAGAATATAGAGGAAATTTACCTTATGGACTGGAAATGATTGGATTGTCTGCTTATGAGGAACCCATTTTTACGAAGATGAAAACTTGGTTGACTGCTCAAGGGTAAAGACGCAGTAACGTGTTAAAAATATTAATGAGAAACTTAGAATATATGTTGGGTCCAATTAGGTTAATAATGCATGGAAATTTATCAGAAATGCAAGCCTTAACTAGAGGGCTTCGAAGGAAGAAATTTTACTCCAAAGAAACTTACAAAGAAGTGCTAAAAACTGTGCCCTGGTTTTGTTTGAAATGCCCATCACTTGGATTTGAGTGACACATTGGAAGGGTTTGTGAAATGCGAAGTATCTCTGTCTAAATTATGCCTGGCATGTTTCAGATTTGATAAGACATAATAAGCAAACCTGATAAGATTCAGTTTGGATGACTATCTAAAAGCTGTTCCTACCTATATGAACACCTTATATAAAAAAGAGGGCAGAGGGCAAAGAATAGATATCTTTTAAGTACAATATTTTTTAAATCATTGCTTATCCTTCTGGGTATGRTGGGGAAAGTATAAATACTAGCGTATTCATGGGTATGTGTATGCAGGTATGTGGGAGATATTTCAGCAGTTTCTTTCAAGAGAGGASGAAGAAAGAAAAGAATTTCTATAATATTTTCCAAAATTTAGTTCAAGCTTCCAGCGCTGTCCATATTGGGTCTGCTAACTGATTCCCAAATCAACAGAAAATGCAAGAGTCACATTAAAGATACTCAAGACATCAGAATTTCAGTACCAGCAAAATTATGAAATCCTTTAAAACAAAGCCCCATGCAGACAAAAATAGCCTATTTAGTTCATCACAATAAGCAGATTTTTTCCCCACAGAAGTGAAAACACAAATAGATGATGTTTCATTCACTTGAAAGCAATTGAGTCTAGGGACTAATCAGCTGAGGATGAAATAGAAGAGTAATCATTCTGAAGCTATTGTAATGGAGGAACAAGATTACGAATGTGTCGTTTGCTGAGCCAGGCTCCTCTGAGAATTAAGAATTCGGGGAAATATGCTTTTATTTTATTTTTTCCTTTTGCCAGACATTTTGGTTTTGGTAAATAGATGTTTACCTCAAAAAAGGCTGTTTTGTATTTGGAAACTTCTGGTCGGCTCAGCCACAAATGAACATGCCTGGTAATTGCTTCAGAGTAAAATGAAATGTGAACTCTACTTGGAATTTTTGGGAGGTTCTGAACAATGTCCTTTTTGCGCAAGAGACAGAAATAGAAAATGGAATAGGGTTTTAAACATAAAAGCAGTAACATTGTTTTAGGCCAGTCATTTTCCATTATTGACCATTTCAGAAAAGAACAAGCTTTTTCATTAGCGTTGTTATTCCAAATATTGTTTCACTGATTCTTTTTTCCCCCTTCCATCTTTTTCCTTCTTCTCCCTTCAAAGATCAATATATTGTAGAGGGTGAGTTATGTAAAATTCTGGACCTGTCTGGGTGACCATGGAAATCGTCCTTGCAGAGATGGGACCACTGATAACAGCCTGTTTTGTGCTCCTGTTCTCTCTAGTAGTCCTCTTCTGGCCCTTAATAGCACTCAAGATGACTCGGTTATCTCCTGGCTCTCTTCACTGATCATGACCCTTTCAGCTACTTTTAGGAGCCCTATGTTCTTTTTTTTAGCCATGCTTCACAGCCCGGTAGATGACAAAGTCCCTGTGACTCACAGAAGGGTTAGTTCTGCTCATTTTAGKTATGCTTCTTCCAGAAGAAACTGATCTCTGCATCTAGGAATGGGGGTACCAAGATGAAGTTAGTGAAAGCATTTATGGTAATCCACTACTTTTTCTAAGTGCAAGACCCCTGTTGAGCTCCAAATGTAGAAGAGAAGTGTGTCTGAATACACAAATACAGACATATATGACCTCAGGTCCTCAAATGTTTTGTGTATTTCGATAAACTACTTCCATTAAGAAATATGAACACATTGGAATTCATTTCTCACTCTCCTTTTTTTTTTTTTTTTTTTTTTTTTTGAATGAACAATATGGCTGTCTGAAAGCAATATTAATCAATAACTAATTTCATAGTTGGACAACTGTTTTTAATGACTTTGTACTTTTGATGCATTGTTACAAAAGGGTTCGGATCATTCCCATAAGAACTTGTCAAGGAAAGGGCAAATTCATTTACTTGTCATCATGTGAGAGCCAAAAGGCTCATTAGGCTAATTAGGAAGAGAATCATTTGGGTTTTCACTCATTCAAACACAGCAAAAACCTCTTGTTCCTGATTCTGTGCAAAGAATTTGCTGTACCTATCAAAATAAAGGTGCTGTGTGGATATAAGACAGGTTAAAGCTATCACAAGTTGGATTCTGTAGCTGAGCTGAAACATCTCATTGCTCATGTCCAAAGCGACATCTTCTGCTGCAGGAAGTCATCAGGCTCTGGCAAGGATTAACTGGCTTTTGAACTGTTTCGAGGAGATCAAGAAACCTTTCTCCGGTACAGCTGCGGCTCAGCTAGCTGTGAGCGAAGCACCTGCCTCGCCCCTGCTGAGCACAGCAGCTAGCTGAGGCCAGCAATAGACCAAGAACAAACACGGACTAAAAAACTCTCGTGATGACAAGCCCTTAAACACGGACCACTTTCCCTGCCAGGGTAGCCTCTATGTGTTTTGTAACGAATCTCCCAGCTTTCAGATGGAGGCTTTCCTTTGCTTACCCTCTCTCTTTCCTTTCTCTATCCTTAATGCACATAATTTCTAGAAATAGCTGTCAGATTAGTGCCCAGTGATGGCTGCATTTCAGTGATGSTGAAGTGATTCCAGTGCAACCCTGTCAGTGATTTTGCTCTTGTTAGCCAAAAGTGACCAACAAGGGTGTTTATCCAGCAAAGACAGAACATACTGGAAGATGCATAACGTCGATAGTGGGTTGTATCCCTCTAAGGCAATGCTTAGATAAAGCAATTTTTTATTGTCATGGGTGTCCCTTAGGCTATTTTCTTCCTTTTTCTTTCATTTCAGAATTTGAGTTTCCTTGTAATTAATAAAACAGCATCTTCTCAGAGCAGGTGATTTAATCATGCAGTGACACCTGCCCAAAGCTTTCAAATAGTAATACAAGTAATGGAGACAGTATATTCTTTTCTAAGTAGGCATGGTTGATGGAGAGAAACATAGAGCAAAAACGTTTTGAATTTATGGATAAAGGGATTCGGTCCAGAAGACTTCCTGTCTGGGTTTTCTAAGAATTTATCTATGCCAATATCCAGCATCATCTTAAAATTTTTCTAGAATGGGCTAAGTAGCCCGTTTTTAATTTCAAGAGGAGGGAGGCTAGTGATAATAGTAGGGGTATGTTCACGAGCAGTATTCTCTGATTTCCACGTGGCAGCCTTCTCTGCTGACCCTTGATTTTGCTTTTCATCCGCACATTTTCCTGGAGCATGAAAGACTATCCTCCCTGCCAAGCACTGCAACAGCTTATGGTGCCACTAAGCAAGCCCAGATAGGCTGCCTCCAACCCAGTGAAAGTGCAGTTTTATGGGGAAACAAATGAGGGAATGCTCCATGTTTGTTTCTTTTCCAGTTCTACTCTTAAAAAGTGATGTGGACATTTCAGTTGCACTTCTCTGTTGCCTGCCAGGATGTTCTTGCTTGTATTTCACTTGGGCAAAACTAAGAGCCTTGGAACAGAACAAGGCAATATTCTTTGTGCAAATCGCCAATTCATTGGTATAAGGAGTTCAGGGGAAGTAATTAGCACTACTTGCCACTTCAGATTCATGATGTGAATAATTTCAGCAGGGAAAAAAATATAAAATACAAATTTAAAATAAGAGATAAGTCAAAACATTTTCTCATGTGTTTCCTAACAGAATAGTTCTCTTTTTTTATTTAGCTAAAATGACACTTTCCTTTTGAAATTGGTCTCTTCATCTTCTGTTACTTAGAAAGCAAAATAAAATAAACAGTAATAAATGTCTTAAAATAAAAGTAAACTTTTCATTTTGTGTCAAAACATGCTGTAGAGTAACCTTGAAACACTTTTTTCTCCATGGTTTTGCTTCAGTTTGACCATTGAACCAAGTGAGTCATTATTTGCAAGGCTCTAGACATTAGTGAGTGCTGACACTGCTGACTGTATTGAGGATGCTAGCATGGCATCCTGAATCCATCAGATTAAAAGAAAATGCTTTCTGTCTATTTTTCACCTCCACTCCCTTCCCACTGGTTAAATGAATGAAATTATCTCCACAGCTTTATTGTCTGAGGCCAAGAAAAGTTAATGGAACCGCAAGAGCCGAGACTAATAAATGTCCTTGCGCTGTTTTGCAGGAAAAACCAGCACAGAGGCGCTTGCAGGGAGAGCCGGGTGCAGGAAAGGGCCAGGCTGCGGGCACGTGTGGCAGGCTGCCCAGCGGGCCGTGGTACTGGCCCGAGCAGCACGGCCACCTTTTGCCATCACAGTGCCCACAGTATGTTGTTGGCACCACGCAGCTCTAGGAGGCTGCTGAATGATCATTGAAACCTGCCTCATCCCCTATATCTATTTCCTCACCTGTTTACTGGTGGGGGTAGTTCCAGTGTTTATGAATCAGATCTGGTGGATCTCAATTAAGTTGCTGGTAGAGAGGAGAGTTCCCCTTTACAAAGGGAGTATCACTACCACTAGCTTCGCTTGCAATCTTAGCCAAGGCCACAGTGCGCRATGTGTTTGGCCATGGGAATGACTTTGTCTTCACCCCGGGGGCTGCTGAGCAGCAGAGATAAGTGCTAGTAGCAGTGCCCCCAACATCATTCTGCACTGTGTTTAGAGAAGCTCAGTCCTGAAGACTGTCATGCTGACACTGTTTTCCAGCTGCAAATTCTCATTTTTTTTTTTACTTTTCTGTCCTTTTTAAATGCAGCAAAATGCTCAATCTCTACTTTTCATATGCAAATTTAGCATCTTTTACCTGGTTTTCTATCATGGTCCTTTATTGCAGTAAGAAAACTTGAACATAAGCAAGAAGAAAAAAAAAAGAAAACTTTTTCCAAAGGCTTTAAAACAGAGTGATGAAAAATAAATTCCTGCTGCTGAAATTCGAGTATAGGAAATCTGTGTGGAAAGAGAAGTAACATTTACCCCCTGCACACATTCSCACTCTCCATCTCACTCTCTTTCTCTCAGTCGCTTTCTTCAGCTCTTGTTTTACATAAACTTTTTATTGGTGATAGACTGAACAATAAAGCTTGTAACAAAGCAATCAATACACATTACTCAGCATGAGCTAGACACAATATTGGAGACTCCACAGTCAAGTAAAGCAGGGAATAATCTTGTTCCTTAYCCCCTTTGAGCAGGAAAGGGAAATGCAGAACTGGCTTCTACATCAACCCCTTTCTTTCTGTTTGCTTGTTTCAGTCTTTGTGGCAATCTCTTCTTGAGGTATCAGGGCATGTAGGGGTGGGTTGATGTCTCTTTAAAGGACTTTTGTAAACCCTCTGTTGRAATATCTATCATATTTAACAAGCTTCCAGGACCAGTTGTAGGTATGTGAGTAAGCCTGCTATGTTTATATTGTGTAGCTATTTATAATACYACTGGGCCATTGAAGGGAGTTGTTTTATTTTGTTGTGTCAAAAGTGATAGCTACACTAAGGATGACAGGATCTGACCTCGTAGTTTAGGACTTACGGAGCAAGAATAAGGGCTGAAAATATCACTCTCTCAGTGTTGGTTTCAACTAGTATCAACCAATTTTCAGCTTCCACTAAAAAAGGGAATATTTTCCCCAAACTCAGAGGTTGTGAGGGATATCCTGAAAATATTGCCTGGTTGTAACAGATGTAGTGATGTCTGTGYGAGCCTGCAGACAGCCTGGAGCAATAGCTCTGAGAAAACTGAGCTTTTCCGTTCACTGTRAAGATTTGTGACCTTTGGGGATCAGCTTCTCTGAGTATCCTAGTCGGTTYATTGGAGGCACACTACCAGAGGTGATAGCACTAGTGAAATCTAAGGTCAGCTCCTCCACTGGGTGGATTGAGATGAAGTCTCCCTCTCGAAGACTTGCTTAGGAAAAGTGGGAGCATTTCTTTTCCAATAGCACAGTGAGCACCTACTTCCCTCCCATCTTTTCCCATCCTGTTCATTTCAGTCGCCAGCTCTTTGACGTAACAGCAGCCTCTAGACTGGTACTTGTGYAGCACTTCACACAATGGGGATTGTAGGATAGAGTTGAAATTTAAGCTCATGTTTTCCCTTGCATTTCACTGACAAAGCTGGAAGATGCTGGTGGAGAGGATGCCATGTGGAGATCACTGAATCCCCCCAAAAGCCAGACGTATCCCAGAACACACATTGCTCTCAGGACTAGCAAGGGTAGCATGTGTATGCGTGGGGAGGATGTTGCTGCCAATGTAAAATAACTGTGTCAACAGCATTTCTGAAGGATATTTTTAGCTTACAGATTCAGTGTCTTTTGTGGGCTACAGTCAGACTGACACAATAGACTCTTAATGACTTCTTGGGGACTTGATTGTCTTTTTCTATACACAGCTTATTAATGTGCCTTCTATGCTACTCAGGGATGCAAGAGCCAATATGACTTCAGAAGGGTCATTGTGGTCCAGAGCATCTGTACATAGGCATAAAAAATAAGCTGAATAAATACTCACCCACTAATCCACAGCACAATAGATTGTAATCAGTCTGTCATGGTAAAGATTATTTTTTTACACCATCTTTTCATCCAAGGTATTTTCAGAACATCTTTTTATCCTGGCACTCTGTAGACGTTATAAATTGATCATCTTAAGTCCTTTGACAGAGCAGAGAGGAGCAGAAGTGCTGTTAGTGGTTGGAAGTTGGGACTAGCTTGTGGCAAGTAGAAAAGTAGATAAAAAGCCTGATTTTTCTTTTTCTCAGGAGATTCTGTGATAATCCCACAAAAGCTGTGCTCCCTGGGTGTTTGAAAGAGTGGGCATGTTTCTCTCTAAGAAAAGCATATGTAACAGAGACAGTGCCCTGAGTAGCAGGCAGAAAACATCTGCAAGTTTCAGAGCAGTCCCACGACGAATATGGAGTCACTGGCAGAGGGATGGACCAAAATTAAACATGAGTAGATTATATTTGCATGGATTAGTATCATTACTGTAGCAGTTGATTCAGCCAGGGATTTTCCAGAGAGAGAGAAGTTTTGACCTGTTTGAATTCCCTCATCTTGTCCTCATGTCTAATTATCACTCTGGTGACAAAAGTCAGTGGTCCCCAAAAGCGGTGGAAGATAGTGACTTTGTCACCTCCCTTCAAAGCTTATTTGTTGTTACATTGTGTATGTTATATTTAGGCAGCGAGTACTACCAAAGGAATTACATTCTGCTGTTCAGTCAAGTACATATCTTTTGAATTTTATGTTATAGGAATAAAGAAATATTGGATTGACAAAGCATTGCTGAGTAAATGGCTAGAAAAGATTATTATTCAGTGAGTGTATAAAAGACTGAGGTGGGGGGGGAGTCACAAACCCTTAAGGTGGAGAAGACACTGGGAGGCTGAGAATCCAACACTCACTGTAATAAAAGAGCAACTTTCTGGTTTGAGCCTAGGAAATCATTAGAAATAAATAAGTAATATATGAAAACAGAGCAGAAAGTCCAACAAAGGTCTTGTAGATGACTCTACTTGCTCAAACCTGTCACAAAAATAGGGAAGTCCACWAAGGATGTCTCATGTCCAGTGAAAGCACCAGGGGCTGCAACCATGTGTGTCCCCTTGCTACCGCGGCATGCTTCTCTGGAAGCCACAAGGAGGGTCTTTGCAGAACGGTACCTGAAAGATTTGTGAGATAAGGAGCTGATCTCTTCAGGCAGTCAGAACAGGGCGCTTATTTGTTTTCCATTTTGTAACGATCTTTGATAAACTTTCCAATCTGGGCTTGATCTCTGCTGTAGTGGAAGAATGATTTTTTTAGTCATTTGTAACTTGGTTTCTGAGTAAAGCCAGCTCACATACCTTTGAGGCAGTGAGTGTTGTGTCAAATTCTGTAGTTTTAAGTTGCCTACTAACCTCACATATGAAGGAAAACTCACTTGAATTAAAGTGCACAGCRCAGATTCCCTTGACAAGCCATGTCAGAAAGTGAAAAGTTTCTAACTCTTACTGTTACCACCTCTTTGCTGCACCAGGATTTTTGGACTCTGCTCTCCAAGCAGTGTTTCTAGATTTCCCAGGAAGAGTCCTTGTAGCATGCAGCAACAGGAAGCTGCAGTGCACATGTCATAGCTTTTCTCACTGTGTGGGTCTGTATCCTGAGAGGCTGGATTAGCTGTTTAACAGGATTCCTGGAAAGCCCAGTTTGCAATGGCGTTTGAATGGAGTACCATAGCTCATAGGCATTGATTTCTGGCAGTTTGTCTCTCCCAGAGAAAGCCCACTGTTGGCAGAAGTCTTCATATGAAATGATCCACCTGACTATTACTGCTCATATTGCAGCAGGACTAATCCCAGCTCCTCCATAATCCACTGCTTCGGCCTGGGGAAATGACTGTGCTCTCAAGTAACTGGATCAGGGACTCTAGCAAGCCCTGTGAGCTTCAGGAGGAATTTTCTGCATTTGGTTGTTCAAGTATATTACTAAGACTATTCTTGTCTGATTTAATCTCCAGTCTGAACCAAAAAGCCTGACTCCTCTTGTGTTCCTGCTCTGGATCAGGTAGGTGAAATGCTAACCCTAATGAAAGAAAGGGAGATTTACCATTGACTTTGGGGCTTCCGTGTTATCCCTTGTCTGCAGCCTGTTCCAAYTTAAAGAGTTTTCCAGATACACTGATCATATAAAGACCTCAAATGTATAGTGCAATATTTCATATCTACCTTCTGTTATCCTATCCCCTAATACTATTTTTGCACTGTCTCTACCCATAATCACTGATGTAAATACCTCTTCCTTTGTGTCATCCGCCACAGTGCAGGTAGATTAAACCTCCATAGATTCCATAGCCTTGCCTGACTCCTTTCTAAAACAGGATTTCCTTAGGGAAAAAAAAATAATAATAATCCAAGGCAAAAGATAAAGGAGTGAGGAGCAATCACAAGCATGGAGTGTCCTCCCCTCCCTTCCTATATCCATTGGCTAAGTCACAGCACAACTTGCAAGATTGTACAGTGTCCAAGCCGTTTTTATAAAAATAGCAGACAATTCTGTAAAAATAGAGCAAACTTCACCCCTGCTGAGTGCATCAGAAGAGACCGCATCACAAAAAAGTCAATGTTTTTGCCTTAGCAATGGTTTTCTCCAGGCAACTGTATTGCAGAAGAGCACAGCAGTATCCTCAAGCTCTTGTCTTAAATACCATTGCAAATCAATTACCTTTCAGGCCATAAACTTCACTTAAAGAGACAGAACACAAGCAGACATTTCCTAGTAACAAAAACAATTATATTGAAGGTCGAGCATCTTAAGTGAAGTCTCTACTGTGCATGTGCATAGGTGTGGGTAGGGGTGGGAATTGAGATGGAAGAGGCATAAGGAAATTGTCTTAAAGTGTATGGTTTGTAAACAAAACACAAACATATCAATAGCAAAGTTAATCTCTAGAGCGCAGGCAGCCAACCAATGTGGGGAAAAGGATGTCTGAAGGACAGGCAATAAGCACTTCCAAAAAAAGACCCAAGAGTGAAAAGCCAGCTATCCCCAACAACCATCCTGTAGAAAACAGACATTTCTGATTCCAGGATAATTTGTAAGAAACAAATACAAATCATCCAATTCATTCCCTCATATCAATAAATATTTAATGTCCAAATAATGAATCTTTCAATAAATATTTAATACCTAGACACCAACATACATGGCAGAGGAGAGCAGGTGCTCTAGTAATTTAAGGCAATTGAGTTTGTACAATAGTGGCTGGTGAGAGGACTGAATAATGCAAATTGAGATGAGGCAGGAAGAGAAGTCA
This sequence comes from Rhea americana, assembly GCF_003343005.1. Classification (NCBI taxonomy): domain Eukaryota; kingdom Metazoa; phylum Chordata; class Aves; order Rheiformes; family Rheidae; genus Rhea; species Rhea americana. Next base: position 921,071 of record NW_028186768.1, on the reverse strand, counting down.
AATCAGGGTGATGGTGTTTTGGATCTTTGTAAGCTCTTTGTACTGCAAGCAGGAGAGCACCTTCAGTGGAAATGAGCTTAGTGTAGCTCCTAGCAACTTTGTGCTTTTTTTGTCTTATGCCAAAGAGTTGCTACCTGCCGGCCAGGTTGTTGGCAAAAAGCACATTTGTCATGTCCAAGCAGCAGGTGCAACACTAACTGGTTACATCCCAGGAAGCATCTGGCCACTAACTAGCATGCTCAGAGATTTAACACTACACTCTCTGAATCTGCCTTTCCAGCTCTAAAAGAGGTCTTTTTTTCAGTTAGCCARATCTCCATATTGCAGCTACTGTAATGTCCATGCTTTCTGTGCAACCTTTCTACTGCTGGAGCACATGGCCTTGCAAGCATGTTCTGCAGATTTTTTTCTTGCAGACAGCCTTTCCAGTAATTGGTTGTGAGCTATTACTATGCTGAGAAGGTACTTGATATTGCACTAACAGAGGGTGAAATCTTCTGGCATAGTAGTGTACTCTGATGGCGGGACTAAATATGAATACTGAGATAACATTGCTACCTCAAGGCAATAGGAAAATGGGGAGATGCTCTTATTTCTCCAGCCTTTGGTAAGGAAGGACTATTTCTAGCCCATTTCTTACTCTGACTAGATCACTATTGGTGCAGGAGGAAGGGGAAGAGAGGTTTCCTAGGTGTCTGAGTGACTTGTTTAAGTGACTGCTTACCTTTCAGAGCATTAGTTTTTATTTCTGCAGCATGTCTAGAAACTACAGTGATATGGAATTAGCAGAGTCTAGAGGATGGACTGATGCTCTCTTTCAAAACYGGTAGTTATCTTGAAAACAAAAATGAGGTGGATAACATGAACACAGTGACTCTTGGAGAGAAACAACTCCCTCAGCCTAATTTTGCAAATAATACATGCTAGGAACAGCAGGTGCTGATAACACAGGGAGGTGCCCCTGGTCATTCTTATCCTCTTCTTCCAAGGCTTTTAACAGATCCAAAAGACTCACAAATAAGTACTATCAACCCTCAAGTCAAACCTACACTGCAATTAGCCCACCCACACCAGAACATCTCCTTTTGGATCATGACAGAATAAGCTCTTACATACYGATGGCACATCAAGCCAGGCACATGGACTTACTCAGCAAGCTGGAGTTGATGCTAACAGCTTATCCCACAATTCTATGCAGCCTGGGGCATCTGAAGATGCTTCAGTCGCTAGAAGACAGCATCAGTCACTATCTGCAGTGGGAGGCAGCTGACGTGTGCCCCTTTTTCTCTGAGGATCAGCATCCTTCTGCTGATGCATCTCCCGTTGGCTTTATTCTCTCTGTGGAGAATTTACTCTCTAACCATGCTAGGCAGTTTCCTCAGCATTTCATTATGTAATGCTCTGGGTGGTAAAGAAACACCTTGCCTGACTGACTCCTCAGCTACTGAAGTGGGAATACTGAGTTCCCTGTGGATATTGTAGGTTCTCTGTGATTTGTGGGACAGATTTTGCTGGCAGGGCAGTTTATGTTTGCTGAAGCAGTTTTGAAGCTCAGCTGAAGGATGAGTGAATGGCCAGGAGTGTGGAAGCTGTGTTTGGATAGGGCTGGCTAGTGAGAGAAAGGATAAAAGTTGCTTTGGATGCTGGCTTAAACTTCTTTCTTAGTGCCCACAGTGCAGAATTAAACCTAACAGTGTGAACCCAGACACCCCACCTTAAAAGTTACAATGTGTCAGCTGAGACTCCGTGCCTGATATCATGCAAACTCCTTGACTATGGCAAATGTAAGGTAATTAACTCTGGTTTATGCCCTAGGAAAAGAGTTGCACTGCACAGCATTTGTAATGGGCTCTCAGTTACACATAGTTCTTGTGTAACATGGTAAATCTGCAGCCACAACTTGACAGTGTATCACAGCATCATTCTCTTTCTGTCTGGGGAAGAAACATGTATTTTAAAGCAAAATTCATAGCTGTCTTGGAACCCAAACATAAAAGCTCATTAAGCAGTTGGTGATACACTGTTGCAAGCTGGATAGGAAAGTCCTGCAACGTACAGTCCTTCTTTAACTCCTAGATATAGTTGAAGTTCTTTAGAGAGAGTGATTGTCTGAATATGTAATGCTTTCTGACTTAGACCTTTCTTCTGCAGTATAAAGTTCTCTAGCCCTTACCCAGTAGAGAATAATGGAGTCTAATGGGAAAAACAGAAAAATAACAAACTTCTAGGACCATGTTTTTATCTCATCCCTGCCACATGTTGCAGTAAATTTATGTAACCTATGACCACATCACTGAAGATGGAAGAACTGGGGTGCTGGGCAGTGCCCACAGACAGAGCACTGCCAAATATAACCAAAACTTGCAACACAGTGTGTGAGTAAATAAGATCTGGATTCCCTGGGGAAAATCAAACTATGCTCCTTTTCAAGGGTTGGGGATGGGTCAACTGTAACCTGCTAAAAAAACTGAGTGGAATTTGCTGCCTGAATACCTTGAAGCTTTTTGCCACCATTTGAAATTTAACTGAAACAAAACAGCTCAATGTGCAACTTCAGGGAAGCTAGCTAAGCATTTGCAAGCTCCTTCTTGTCTAAGGATCCACTGGAGATCAATTAAACCAATTCCCTGCTTTCAAAGCAATAGAAGCCATTTATTCCCTGCAGCAGACAAATGCTGCCTGAGCAGAAGATAACTAAGTGGATTTAGTACATGCTTTCCCTCTTGATCCTTTTGCCAGCCCTACTCTACCCCCACACTTTGGCCAGACAGCGAGCCTCAGTCTTCTGTACTGTCAGCTCATGTCCCCTTGTATTAGCCTGTCAGACTTTGCTATCTCTCCTCGTCCATTAGGAGTAGAGAGGACTTTAGTGTCCCATGCTCGCGTATGCTCCATTTGCTGACCCTTGCAGAATTCTAGTGGTGTCCACTCCTTCCTTTTTTTTGCCAGGTTCATGCATACTCTTGTCCTTCTGAGTTTTCCAGCTACTAGACAACGGAGAACTTCTCTGGCTGTGAGTGTGTTCTCAGAACAGTTCTCAGTATCCACCTGAAACAGTTCAGAAGCAGAGACTTTCAGCTGCTGTAAACTGGTGCTACAGTGGAGCTTTACCGATTTACGTCAGTGGTAGATCTTGTGATGAGTCTGTATCCTGATATAACTGCTTAAAATGCCTACCATCTGTCTATATACTGCGTTTTGTTTCATGCTATTATGTGCCACCCAACAAATCTCAGTTTAAAATCAAGATCCAGAGTGAAGGAGAGTAAAAGGAGGTATTCTCTGCATGTGGCATAGGACTGTTCTTCTACATCTGGCCCATTTCCTACAGCTCAGTCTATCACAGAAACATGAGACATAAATGGTTCTATTTGTTGGTTTCCCAAACTTGTGTCATGCAGCAGCTTCAGTGGGAATTATCCTCAATGGTGGAATGGGACAATTACCCAGCTAATGAAGCACATTTTCCTTTTTTTTCTCCACCATAAAGCTGCATGGAACCTGATTCTCCGTCCGGACGCGCAGAGAAAGAGCAAGTGCTTTCAGAATGGGCCCCCAATCAGCAGTGGCAAATGCACTTAACACGCCTGCTGGAAAATGAAATGACTGATACCATATAATTAGGCCTTAATTATTTATCATTTTTGTTTAATTATTGGAACACTTGGAAGTTAACAGGTTATAAAACTCTTGGGCTGTGTTTATTAAATGTTGGAAGATTATTAGCACGTAAGTGCCATTTCTGAACGTTAATGAAATATCTGTGAAAAGCCCGTGGCTGGAGGCACTTTGGTATTATATAGCTGTTGCACACAGGAACTACAGGAGCTTAAGGCTAATTATGCCTTGTGGGCAGGGCCATGGACAGCAAAAGAAGGGCAAAACTCAAAAGTRCCATCACTAGTCAGCATACAGATGGACAAGGCCACTTTTACCTTTTCCTTATGTCATCTGCTGGAATATGTCTGTGCTTGAGTCTGCTCTAAGCTGCTTCATGTTGGCTATGGTGGTGGGATAGGGTTGTGCCGTCACTAATATTAAAAAGAATAGTTTGTGAACAGGTTATCTGTACCCATGTGCTGCACAAGGGAAAGACTGGCCAGGAGAAAATAACAGGATGAAATAAATATTCTCCAAATCCAATGGTAGATTTTGCAAAGGAGTGACCATGTGGAATGAAACCTAATTGTTGCTGGTTATTATTGGTTTTAAGATTTTGAAAACTGAACTTGAAACACACTGATAAGGTGCCAGGAGCAATGAAACATCTGTTCTATTTCAAAATGTGTCCCTACAAAAAAATAAAAATAAAAAAAAAAAAAATACTGTTTAAAGCACTGTTTTTTTTCCTGTTTAAAGCACTAAAATGAGGAATAGTTATCCCTATTCTATGGATACAAAGATGCAAAGGCCCATTTTGTGAAATATGTAGTATAACCAAATCTAAGCACAATCTTAAAATATCCCAGACAGAATTGCACATCCAAGCCCTTAGTACTGACCAAAGCCCCACARGAAGCCTCTGGTGGAACAAAGCTTTGACCTTGCTTCCCTTTCCTTAGACTCATGTCTCAAAGGACCAAGGACCAAGTCTGCCTCTACTGAACATAACCCTAAACCTCTTTGCTTGCCCTGAAGTGACATTTCCCCCAGGTCTGCATCTGAGCTGGTTTCCCCATTGCTCCTTACCCTTTCTCAAAGCACAGGTTCGGCAGGGATGTCTCTGCACTGCTCCTGTCCTCTCTTCTTCCCATGCTGTCTCCTCTTGTGGCCTGGGAGCAAACTAATGCCAAGGGATTTGTCTGCAGACAACAGTGCTACACCTGCACTGCTACAACCAGCTGCCAGTTCCTAAATTATAAATGGAAGGATATTTCATCAGAGCATTAAAGGGTAAGAAATGTCATTTTGTACTAACCAAAACTTTCAGGAAGAAGACAGGCCATAAATTATTTAGGCAAAAAGTCACATTTTATTCTGCTGGATAGTGTGATGGGGGAAAAAAATGTATGTTTTCTTCCCTCTCTCTAGGGGGAGAAAAACTGCAGAAGAGAAAGAACTACTTGTTTATCTAAGTGGCTCCCAATGACCTCCCTCTTCTCTATAGTGTTATGGGACTTCACCAAAATGCTTTTCCTGTGCATAAAGAGAAATAGTTGGATATCTTGTTTTCATTTCTCTTGAAAGGACAGGCCTAAGGAGTTTTAGAAAGTTTTTCTTGCTTCTGTTGTGAAAACAGGAAAGGAAAAAGCTCCAGGAAAATGCAGCTAATAGCCTGATCTGGAGCATTCCTTCTAGGGGATGGTTCAACCTGTCCTCCCTGGAGTGTCTTGGCCTTCTTCAAGCTGGTTCATCCCCTTTGCATTTGAGTAGCCAAAAATCTCCTTCTTTCTCAGAGAATCTCTTCAAAATGTTCTTCAGGACACTTGCCCTAATTTCAGTCAAAATATCGCCTTCTTCCCRTCTGCTTCCAAACTGGTCTAATTTCTGTGGCAGAAGCTGCAACATTCAAACTGCATTCAAACAAAGCTGCTGTTTGAACYGGCTTCACAAATCAAGCTGAGATTTCACCTTTCACCTCTTCCTCTCCTCTTCCATTCCTGCCAGTTGCGTGATGTGGAAAACTCACCTCTGCAGGACCTTCTGAGGCCCCTTTCATTCATGCCTGGGAAAACACCTTGACCTCCCAGAAAGACGTCAGTCTCATAAACATTAAAACCCTGCTCTGATTTTCTCCCTCTCCACAAAAGTTAGATGGCTGAGATTATTTTTAAACTCAACCAGAAGATTAGTATCTAATTTCATCATTTCTACTCTGCTCTGCCTATGAAAGATGGACTGGGAAGAAAAACATTACTTTTTTTTTTCCTTTTTCAACCCTGCACCAAGCTAATTAAGAAGCTGAGGTTAAAAAGCTCATCATAAACTGAACAAGTTCCAACCCAATTTCATTAGGATGCCAGGGTTTCATTGATTTAGGCAGGATTAGCTATTGTGAAATGGAAATGATGCCATTAGACACATCTCCCCCTGCCTCCTGCTTCTCCCCCCCTCCTCCTCACACATCCACACACATCCACCTCTCTTGCCGAGCCCGGCTGGCRTGCTCAGCTGAGGCACAAAGCTGGCTCATTTCGTTGTGGAGAGTTTAAGCAAAGGAGCCAATCAGCGTTTATTCGTCTGGCTGCAGCTGGAGTCAGCTCATCAAACAAATTAACAGGATTTTCATGGAGGGTTTTGGCCAACATGCCACATTTTTACTTCAAGTTGACTAAACAAACCTGGGCTGTGTTTCACTGGAGGAGAGAGGGTGGATGGGAAGGCTTGGGGACGGGGTGCCCGGGGGGGAAAGGGCACCTTCTCCATCCTGCTGGCCAGAGGCCAGGACCGCGCTGCCAATACTGCCCCAGCCGGACTGGCAGGAGGGAAGGGTTTGGGGCCAGACGTCTTCTGGAGTCACGGCAGCCACTCAAATGCCTCCTCGTGAGTGACAGGGAGGGATTCGGCTTGCTGCTCTGAGGCGCTCATCACCTCCTCGGGCTCTTTATCCTCCTCCAGCCCTTCTCCCCCCTCCAAACTCTCCTCTCTCCTAGGCAGTGGTTTTACCCTGGGGAGGTGCAGCCTGCCTGCAGCGTGCTGCCACAGCAGGAGTTAGGGCAGGCAGGAAGAGCTGGCCTGCAAGGAGAGGCCCCTGTACAGCAGGGCCAGGAGCTGCCATACTCTCTGTTGGGCCAAAAGAGGAGGCAAAGGAAAAGCAATTCACTAAGAAAGGGAAATGGATGTATTTACGGGGAAAGAGGAGAAGATGGGGTAGCTGGCTGAACAAGAAAAAGGGAGGAGTAAACTTGCATGTAAAATCTCCCAGACCCGTGAGAAAGTGAGTGCAAAACACTTCTGGAAAATGCAATCTTGGCCCAGGTGTTAGTCAAGCTTCTATGATAGAAGAGGAAAGTTCATGCATCACAAAACCATGCAATTACAGTTCCGTGTGTACACACCGTCTGGGCAGCAGTTTATATGTGTATGAAGTAGGGCAGAATGAACTTGGTTCATAAAGGAGAGTGCTGGCAGGTCAGCTTCAATTCTAGAAAGGGGATAAAATACTCACCACAAAATGGTCCTGTTTAACTCAGTTTTTGCTGAGTTTTTGCTGGGCTGTTGGCTCCACTCCAACACACAAAACAATAAGCAGTGAAGGATGCGTTGCAACTCGGACCTGTAGTGGTGGTTGAGCTGTTGGAGGATCTCAGCAAGATCACTGGGCTAACTATTCTGAAGTTTCTCTAGSTCTGCTTCAGAGAGACAGAGTCTAAGCCCTCCAAAACCTGAGTGATATATTATTCATTGATTCTGTCCACCACTGCTAGAGAACTTGATCTCCATAGTATCTATGTATAATACTTACATTTACTCTTGGAAAGAATAGCCACAGTCTCTTGTGTTAATTAGCCTCTTGGACAATAATAGAAAATTATTTGGGGGGGGAGAGAGGCTCCATTTTTGTCTAAATCTTGTAAAATTGATCTCTCCTGATCAAAAAGAACTTATAGAAAATGAATACTCCCAATGATGTCAATTATCCTCCACCAATTATCTCTGGAAACTCATTTCTCCAAGCCATTTCAGTTTAATCTGAGCAGATCTGTTCCTTTTCCATCAGGCATTTTTCCATCAGTGAACATGGAAGCAATTAGTGAAACTGGAAAGGCAGTTCAGGTAAATGCACCCAGCATATGGGTGACATTCAGAATTCAGAGCCTCAAGGAGGTTRTTGAGACAAAGAATCTACCAGGTTCCTTTTTTTCAAGAAGATTAGATATTTACCCATGAGATAATAGCACCGATTGCCATGTAAGCCAGCATACAAGAATGAGATCTCAACTCACACTAGATGAATAAGTCTGCCRGGCCTAAAAAGGTGCTTTTCTTCTCCAGTGTGGGCAGTGTATGGTTGGCTAAATATATTATRTGATATTTAGGAACAGGGTCTGGGTAAAGGGTTGACTGACACCATTTCTTCAAAACATTGGCTACGATCACAGAATGCCAGAATAAATGAACCAATATAAATGGACAGTATAGTAGGATAGATTAAACCTTTGTATAACTCAAGAGATTTGAAGAGKCTTTGACCAGGAAAAGATTTGGTTATTTGTACATCAAAGCAGTGGCATATTCCCCTGCAGAGACTTTCACCCTCCCTTGCAAAGACTTAGAGCTTCCTCCTTCTCCCCATGCTTGAAACATCAGTCTTAGTGGTTTTATCTCCAGAGCTCCAGGAATACATCCTCTGTTGCTGTGCGACTGTATTCTCCAAGGATCTACTTTGCAAGATAGTTTTTCTGTCCCATTTTCTATTCTGAATGTCTTTAGGTGTTAGTCGGTTTATAAAAATAAAATAATACTAAACATATTAGAGTTATCTGAGCCGTGTGTTTCTTTCCCCATACTAACTTTCTRAAGCTCTTCATTGGACTTTTCTTTATGTAAGTTGGTCTGAATAAAGTATTTTCTATATAATAGTTCCTCAGCTTTCCCAGGACCCTTCTAGCAAGAGAGCAAATGCAAACCATAAGGCTAAGGAGGTGATAAAGGTACTTGATTTCTCTTGCTGGTTTTCACATTGATCTGTGCTTTGCAGATGGGTCTCTCTTTCCTCTTCTTTGCTCAGCCTCCTGTTTAATTTATACCTTAAACTTCACAGGTCAGGAATTTTATCTAAGTGTTTTATACACGGCCTAGTCCAACAAGGTCTCAACCTTGGCTGTGGCCTCTAGACACTATCACACTACAGATACTAAATAATAAGTACTTTCATGCATGCTGGTGGGTGTTGAATGGGACATCTGTCTTAGCTCATTAAATGCAKCACTCCTGTGTTTTTCCAGGGAAGTTTCACCTTGAGAGAGACCTCCCCACTCCCCTGATGAGTCAGAGAAAGAAGAAGGACATAGCCAAGGCTGAGCAACAAACACCTCCCRTATGGAAGAAAAATATGATACAGCATCTTGGTCCATTCCTTCACTCTCCTTTTGCCCTTCCCTTTTCTCTAAACAACCAGGCTTCTGAAGGAGGAATTATCTCCTTCAGATCAAAGCAGAGGGTAACCTGACTATTTCTTGCAGAGAAGTAATAATTAAGGCACTAGAAGGATGCAATCTGCATACATTATTGCAAGTTATGCCAACAGAATGTCAACATTTGTGTCATAAGTAATCTTGAGCAGCAATTACTCCGAGCATTGGTCTGGAATCCAGAGACAATGCCAGTAGTACTAATTACAGAGGAGCTTCTCCTCCACTGGAGGATGGACAGAGGATTAYGAAAAAGGATCATGGTGCAAAAGAGATCATCTAAGTAGACCACCATGAATGTGGGGCCAAAGGAACTCCTAATTTTKAAAAAGAAGATGCCTGCATCCTGCTGCTGGAAATAAATCAATGAGTTGCATGATCTCAGCTTTGTCAACAGGTGATATTTTCCTCACAGCCAAGATACGAATCAGGAGAGAAGATCGTGGAACAATAGACATTGAAGATACTGTGACCTATCATTTAGAAGTTTTAATTCCTCATCAGTGGGAGAAGATACATTGACAGTAAGACAAGCAATGCAATTACTGAATTCTGCAGGATTTCTCAGTYCTGGAAGAGTAAATCCAAAGCATTGGAGTCAAGATGTTTCAGCAGTACAGTATGAGGATCCAGTGTAGGCAAAGCTGTGAYAAAAGTCCTGTTTGAGGCTCCCTTTGATTTTCCTGTTCATTGGCACTAAGTATTGGTATCATTCACTTGAAAAATGCCTRGTATAGCACTCTAAATCAGTGCTAAACTGATACTATAGAAAGTATGATGATCATAGAGCTAATAACAAAACATTTCCCCCTTTAATTCCTCCTGCTCACCCTTCCTTCAGGGAAGGGAGAAGAGATAAAAATGCTATGAAATTTCCTGGGGAGTCTCTTAGTAACTTTATCTTGCAAGAAGTGTTATTAATCTCATTAAGTGCACAGCTCTGTAATGAATGGGCACTGTTTCTTTCCCAAAGAAAGGGAATCACTATTTCAGCTCTACAAGACTAACCCTGAGAAATATGTATCTATTCATCATTACTCCATTCAGTCATAACTACACATGCTCACACTTGCCTGTAGCAAAGGAGGCAGTACTTATACCAAAATTTTCTACATTGCCCTCTTCCCAGCCTAGAAACTTGGAGTTTGATCAGAAATTTTGCCTTAAGAGTAGTTCCTGAAAAGCTGCTGTCAGTGATGGGAAAACTAGCTGAAATAAAGATAAACCTTTATTATCTTTGCTATTTTTAATGGACAGTTGAAAAATTCACCCTGTAGTGTTTGAAACATAACTTTAGATAGCTTCTGAAACAGGAGAAGAAGCGTAAGGTTTTTTTTTCCCTGATATTACTAATATCTCAGACCCTAAACTACTGAAAAATTCAAAGAAGAATCCCCAGGATTTTTGTTTCTTGGAGGAAAAGTCATATATTTCAGTGTTTTTACAAAGTTGGCTTTTAAATCTTGTTCTTCCTTTTTAATTTTTCTTTTTTTTTTCTTTTTTTTCTTTCTTTTTTTCTTTTTTTTTTTTTTTTTTTTTTTTTTTTTTTTTTATAGAGGGGTATATGAAACAACATTTTGGTTAGGACCAATCCTCTATTTGCCCACTCTGTGTTGACTCCAAGTGCTTTGCTGACATGCTCTGCCTTGCCTTCTGAATAAACTGAAAGCATCATTTCTTGTCTATTTTCACTCCCCATCTTCCAGGAATTTGTCTTCTATCCTATCGATTTGTGGAAATCTTCAGTCCCTACCCCCTTCATTCATTTTCCTCTTCCACTTTGGGAAGCATTATGACAATCTAAACCTCCAGCTGTCTCTTGAGGGCATACACCCACCACCTCCCTCAGGATGCTGGTGCAAACTAGTGAGCTGCTCTCACTTCTACTGAAATCCCTTTGGTTTATTGGGCAGAATCAAGACCAAGAGGAAAATCTTCTTGAATTACTCCCCACTGAACCCTAAGCATATGTTACCCAGTCTCCACAGCCTGCTCGGGATGGTCTCAGTTCCCCATCACACCGAGGTCACTGTGTTTCACACACATGCTTGTAAACTGGAGCTTTCTTGCCAGGTACAGCAACACTCCAAGGCCCTCACGCCTCCCCAAGGCCTGGAGCTCACAAAAGTTGCATTTTATCTTAATACTCTGTCATTAAGTGGAGTTAAAAATAAAGCCTGTCAGAGCCTCACAGCCTGCAGGGGAAAGGATATTAATTACAGCAGGCAGAAAGTGGAGAGGAGCTGCCGTGAGTGAGAAGTTCTCCTGCTGAGCTGTCACCTTCTCTGTGTCACCGGTGGAGTTCTGCTTCSGTTTGCATGTAGAGCAGAGGCTGGCCCTGATACCTGAGAAATGTCAGGATGGGAGGAGCCAGAAAAGGGATTTTGTTGCTGACTCTGACATGCTCCCTAGCACTAATATTCCTGCCTGCAAACCAAACCTCTGCMGCTCAGCATGGGGAAATGTAGCACAAGCTGAGAAAAGGGCAGCGGCTACAGCTATGAGGGGAGACCAGGTTCAGGGACCAGAACTAAGATTCATTGCTAAAGCCTTCAATATTTGGGATTTCAGTTATAGGGACAAAGTGGGTCCTTAAGGTCCAAGCAGACAGTAGACTCAGCAGAAAGTGGCACCCTATTTTCATCCAAGATGTATGAAAAGAAGAATGAGCTGCTGAGAGAAGATAGAGACCGAAATATTAGCATCACTGCTATCTGATAGCTTCTTAGCAAGGGAGATGCATAGTGTTACATTTCCTTTTCTTCTACTGGGTAGATAGATATTACAGTATCCACCCCTCACCCCAAAGTTAGCTTTATTCCAGACTGCTCAACTCTTTGGAAAAAGTATTTTTAATGTAGATACATTCAGTATTGAAATATATATTCTGTAGTGTCTCTTGCATGTTTAGAGGAATGAATACAACATTTATTATCTTGTCTGAATAAGACATTACTTAATGTAGTCAGAAGTGGAACAGGAGGCTTATCTCTATTTAAGGTCACTCCAGGTTGGATTGTAAGACTTGAATCAAGATTTGCCATAAGCAACCCAAATCTTTAGGCCTGCTTGCAGAGTGGTGGGTGGAGGAGCAGCTCTTTGCTGCATGGGAGGGTGTGCAAGACTGAACTTGCTAGTGAAACAGGTAAATAATTCATTCACACTCCAGTGCCATACAAGGTGATACTGAGACCAGCGTGAAGCAGAAGGTTGATGAAGCTGTCTAGACCAGACTTGTGAGGTCATCCAGACAGATTCATTGTACTGAGCAGTTTATCCCTGCAGAAATCACATTATTTGTCTTCCTACATGGAAGTGGGCAATCCAGATCTGCAGCAGACTAGTACCCTGGAACAAAGGTACCAGAGCAGTGATGTTACTAACATCAGCTGGTAGCCTGAACCCATGAGCATAACGACACATCATCCTTTGCTGTTACTAAGYTGTGTTACTTTCCCCTATCTTGTTTCAGGCCATTACATTCACTATTTTATTTGCCTGTTGTTGTCCATAAGCTCTTTCCACAACAAAAAAAGATCTGTAGCCACCTCAGAAACCTTTTCTCCCATGTACATAACTCAAGGGTTTCAACAACTACAGAAACTGCAAATGGAAGTTTCTAGGCTGCAGAGAATATAAAAATRTGTCTGAGTGAAGAGAAAGGAGCAGAGACCAGTGTCCCAGCTGCATCTTTAGCTGGTAGAGTAGTCCTATGGGATGGAGGGTAAGAGAGATGCCAGAGGATCCAGCATTCCTGAGARTGGGCCTCCATGGTCTGAATTATTCCTGAACTTCACTGGAGAGGACAGCAAAGGGAGCAAAATAACAAAAGTAAATAAAAGCAACACGAGGAGCCAGATATTGTGAATTACTCTGAATCTTTAGCTGGGTGAATCAGTCAAGATGCCAGTGCAAGCTCTTCTGATGGGAAGGTTCCAGTGCCATTGGCTGAAGGGTAACGGCAAGGGGATGGTGTCATATCAATGCTGCTGTGCCAGGATGTATTGGCATTTATTTCTTCTTTGTCAAACCCTGACTTTGCCCAACAAATCCATTGACAGAAAGCAGCTCTGTACAAGGTCTGACAAACTTGGCAASGGCTCTCCCCCTGCTAGAGATGACCTGAGAGTTCACTTAGAGGGCACTACACCATCCCAACCTCATCTGTAAGAGAGCCCTCCGTTGCTCCTTTCAGAGCACTGCTGTGGAGAGAGGGAAATGAAAGAGAAGAAAAGAGTTAAGGCACATAGTCCTTGAAACCAGCAGGAAAGAGGCTGTGAAAAAGCTTAATTAATKGCACATCAGAGTTCCCCAAGATGTGTGTCTAACAAGGCCTTTGCCTGACACTTTAGCTTTACTTGTGAGAAATTAACTCCGGCCAAATACAAGCAAAAGGCTGTGTGAAAACAGGAGCCAGCTCGAGCAGATACATCCTGATTTAATGCTATCCTTTGGATGACAGCCCTCCATGCCTCCTCCCCACTACCCCCTTCTCAGGGACACGCTTATTACAGCTATTTCCAAGTGAAGAAACAAGTAGCCAAAAATATAGGGAGAGGTTCAGTTTTATCACGAACAGAGAATGAATAAAGCAGGGTCAGAGTGTTGACTTAGAAAATTACAGTCTTCCTGGCTCCTGAATAAATCCAGACATGGCACCCTATGCCACTCAGCTTTTACAGAATTTAATTTAGAGCAATTGATTTATCTGCTGTGGACAGGTGGACTCTATAAAGAATTTTTAGGCCAGAATTTACAGTGGGTTTTATGGCATGGTGAGAAAAAGAGCAACAGGAGCCTGACAGGCCTTTCCCAGTTCCCATGCGCTGCCTCTCCAAAGTGAGCAAGGCCTAGTGGCAACAAGACCCAAACCCAGCCAACATTGGCAGTGGAGGGGAGCCAAAAGCTTCTCCAAGTGAGGAAGGTCAGGGTTTGCAGGGCTTGTGGGGCATCATGTAACACATGTGCGGTGCTTTGGCTTATTGGCCCTGCCCTAAAGGGCTGGGTTTTCTTTTGCATAAAAACCTCAGGTCCTCCATCTGCTTGAAGGCAGATTTGCTGTGGTGTGGGTTTGTCAAGTAGAGCTATTGAAGGAATGCAGCTGGATGCCTGCAGAAGCCAGAGTTGGGGCAGAATTCACTAGCTGAGCAGAAGATGTCCTTAGGAAAATCTTTCCTCAGGAACTCTTTCTTCCTTGTCACCTTCTTTTGAGCTCTGGATTCTGAACTGTCAGCGCTTCAAAGTCTTTCTGCCTCTCCGTGCTGTAGTTGGGGTCAGGAGATGTCAACAAGCTGGCATTGATTGATTTTTTTTTTTAATGACAGTATAAAAGGGAACTTTAAGCGGGAAGGTTTCTTGGAAAGTCTCATGAGTTTGACAGCTGCTGATTTCAATAACAAATTGTTTTTCCTGTCCTAGGAATTCTTTTCAGTTTCAGAGAGTGCATCTAAGCTTTAGGGTACAAGGTACTCCAGCTTGCATCCTTTCTGGGTTTAGCTGAGTCTCCCTAGCACACAGCAGCTGGTCTCCGTCTACTGTGCTGCATGTTTTACAGCTCCTTTGAGCAGCTGATGACTAAGGCAARCATCCTTATAAATTCTTCCCAGCTGAAAGGGTTAATGGGAATAATCAATAAGCAACAATGCCCTGATTTCTGGGCTTGATTGACTTTGAGCAGCACAGCCAGTGTTTGGATGTGAAAGAGCCACAGCTGTGAAAGCAGCAATTGTTTCCTGTGAGTCAGCGAGAACCAGTGCCCCAGCACATGCAAGTGAGTGATATCTCCTCAGCGAAACCAAAAACACAGGAAATAATTCTGCTCCCTGCTTTGGTAACGCTCCTGCTCTCAGCTCCTCACTTACTCAGGTCAAATCTGTCTAGCACTAGGGCTAGAGGAGAGCATTCATTTCCTTTCCTAAACTGCTGGATAACAATAACACAGATCATCATTAGATCTCCAACCACCTTACAAAGGTTATTGTTATTCTTCTGKGTCCCTGCTGAAGAAACTGAGGCACAGGAGAAGCAAAGCAAGTTGCTTGATTTTATTTAGCAGTCTAGGGAGGAATAAAAATTCAGACTTGCAGCTTTGAGATCTCCTGTTGTCTATACCAGAGCATATACCTCGGACTAGAAACCTGGCATTACACAAGCTAGCCAGTGACACAGATAAGGGTTACACTAAGGGTCAGAAAATGAAAAAGTAGGGTGAAGACTGAAACATATGAAGTCTCAGACAGTATCTATCTTTCTTCAAGGCCTCTAAGGAAATGAAGGTGCCACCAAGGGAGTCTGTGCAGAAATTTATAGACTGAATGCCAAGAAATAGAGATAAAGCTGCAGAACACTTCTGTCTGGAGATGTTACTGGCATTCCTGACCAACCTGTTTCTGCTCCAATGAAGTAGTCTCTTATGTGATCATCAAACCAGAGACAGCTTCAACAACTGGGAGTATGAGAAGGTGTGTGCAAGTCTCTGACCTACCTCACAGAACTGGTCAGGATCATATACCCTTTACTATGAATGGAGAATCTTCCCTAAACATCAGTGTCTGAAGGTATTAGAGTTCTCACCTCATTGCTGAGGACCCCAAAAGAGCTACCTGCCTTGTGCAGTGTCTGATAGTTTCAAGAACTATGAAAGTTTCCAACTCAGTTTTGACCCTCTCAGCTTAGATGAGACCTCTACCTAGAAAAGAAACTATGACTGCAAAATGTTGATACCTGTGAGCCCAGCTAGCACACAGTGAGATTAGTTAATGTGTCATACAGAGCTGGTTGGGTACAGGAGATACAAAGCATCTGTGTGAGCTCTTCAAGAAAGCAACAAAGGAAAAACAAAGCATTAATGTGACCCAAGAGCAGATTACTCATGGGTGTTTTTCAATTACAATAAACTATTATAAAGGGAAAATGTTCTCTTATTTACAATAAATTTCACCAATTTATAAACCTTTCCTTATTTAAGAAAAACACACAATACAATACAAACTCCATCTGGCTCTATTTAGACTCTAGACCTTTATGTTTGTACAGGTAGAAGCCATCAATTACTATGTCAAGACCAAGCATTTCAAGGACCTGGACACAGGAAATGGAAAGGAGGCTGGGGAGGGAAGGGGTACAAACAGGAGCCTTAAAAGAGTTATAATTAGTAGTGTGGCAAATGATCAACCTGGGGATTATTAAGCAACCRGGTTTATAGAAACCACAGTGCTTTGCTGGCTCTGTTGCAAAACTAAAGCTATGAAGCTACAGATGTTGAGAGAGGTGCAGAAAAGGGGCACAAAGGGATTTTCCTCTTTGCTTTCAGAAGAGTCACCCTCAATCAAACGCATCTTCCTCCAAAGAGCAGTGTTAAAGCCGCAGAAATATCCATGGCTTAGATTTCTAATTCATAGACAGGGAGATATTCCAGGCAACCCCTTTGTGCTGCTCCAAAAAGCTGGCTACATCCATGTGTGCAAGGAAAAGGCAGATATTCCTGAGGCAGCCATGAGCTGGCTGCAGGCAGYAGCTAGTGCCAGTTTTGAAGGATGCATGACTGAGTGGGGCAGCTTTAGTTCCCCTTACGGTCAGAAAATGTGATCCTAGGCGAGGTTTGACTCAAGAGCCKTAGAAGAAGGATTTACATGGCCTCAGACCAACATTTTGAGCAGAGGACTGGGAAGGAAGATGCCTGACGGGCAGAAACGCTGAACCTAAAAATGATTTCCCTTCTCATCCTTGCCAAAGACAGGCTCTAGCACAGCTCACAGGTGCCAGACCTTTGTGCCACATTTCCCTCTTGTGATCAATCTGTTAAAAGACATCAAACTAGTACAGCTAAAAATAAATACTCCTCTAATTCTTATGTTAGAGGCCTAGACTCTAAAGGTCTGGCACTAAATACTAGCCAGCAAGGTATTCAAAAGCTTGTTATACCAATGAACAGCTAAAGAAGGCTGAGCAAATTTTGGTTATATTCTCGCTGCCAAAAGAGGAGGAGGATGGGGTGGGATGGAAAGTATGTTCATATTCCCCTGTCCTCAGTGTGAAGCAGAACTGTRTTGCAAATTTGTATTCCTGGCTTCCCTAGTTGCACAGGAAATGTACGTATTCTCTCAGGTGCATATTAAACACAGCTGAGCTTCGAAGGGGGTATTATTAGCATGGTCAGCCATGCAGTTCTTTCATTTTAATAACAATCTGGTGACTCATCCATCCCATTAATTTAACATTTAAAAAAAAGTATGGGTCAGATCTTCTTCATTTACCTAAGTTAAATTAAAAAAAAAAAAGATTTGATTGACTTTAACCTGAAAAAATCCCTCTACCCCATTAAAAAGGCTTTTTTTTTTTATCCATAACTATCATTTGGCAGTTTGCAATATTACGATAATTGTTTTCTGTGTACAAAACTGAGACACTTAGAAGCACAAAACTGAATACTAAAGACCTTCTTCCCATTATTGATGTGCATTCCAGCAACATGGGGGGACCCTCAGCCCTGGATCAAGACTCTGTTGTGCATCTCTAAATGCAGAACAAAAAGATAGTGCCTGCTTCAAGGAGTTACAGGCTATGTATGGCCTGGCAATAAGGATCACCATCASCTAGCTAACTCCAGGCATTGACCATATAATAAGCACATATTGGACATTTGCAGATGCATATTTTTTTCAGAAGCAAATATCATACATGATGGTTTTTTGTTCTCTTGGGCTTTGGTTCCTAAATATTTTGCTTGAAGAGAAAGCTGTAGCACTGAAAATATTGTGGGTATAATTTCAAATGAGATTAAGAATATTGGGGTGAATTATTTTGAGCTGCAGTCCTAGAAGCTATGAATCTCATGTGTCTGGTTGATCCAAGCTGCTAGTTTGTCTCTTGTTCAGATGTACAAGTTATCTTTTTCTTAGATCACCCTAMTTTGGATTTTGCAATAAAGGAAGTTAATGTCTGGATTGTATTTTACATAGAGAGACATTTAGAGAGACATTTGTATTAATACCCTGTCATTGCACCTATACAAACTCCTCTTCCTCTTTTCTCACCAGTTTCTGCATCTTGAGCGAATTGAGAGACAGTAAAAGAGGAGTTACTCGGTGTCTCTATCCCAAGTGCCCACCCATTGCTTCTCTCCTCCAGTGATAGCTCTACACCAAGCGTCTCACCCTCATCCCCCAGGCCAAAAGCTTTCCAAGGCCACCTCTTGCTAAACATTGAGCAGCAATAACTCAATCTGACTAGAAGTCACTTGGGTGTGTAAAACAATGTACTCTTCAGATTCTCCACAAAAAGTGAAAAATAGCACTTACATGGGACAAAATATGATAGTAATGTCCTGTCAGAAGAAACCTTTCCTTCCTTGTGTTTTCYCACTCCCTCAAAATATCCCATAAATTGCATCACAGTTTGGAAGAAGATGGTCAGGTCAGCTGGGGAGAGAAGGAGTTTCACGTATTAGCTGTAACCCCAGGCCAAGTGCTCATCTGCACCAAGCGACTCATAAGCCCTCGATCAACGTCCTTATTGCAGGAAGAAGTGTACATTCAAGCACTGCAAAAATCCCTGTGATCAACCAAAGTCTAATCCTCTCATCTCTTTCATGTGGGCCAGTATATTATTTTGGTTTGCAGGGTTATGCCCAGGGAAGAACCGCAGCTCAAAACCCAGCCAGAGGAGAAAGTTTTGTGTTTTTTTTTTTTTTTTTTTATTACCTGCAGAGCAGAACTGTATAAGCCTTTCCACATCAGTGTGTTATTTTCCTGTTCATTTGACTAAATAAAAGCTGCAGGAAATTGTGTCCAGAGTGAGCTGGCAAAATGAAAATCAAGCAATACAATGGCCACACTAGGTCAGGCAAAAGGAGCAATAGCAGAAAATCCCAAAGGGGGAAGAGACACCTCAGGTCAGAGCTGCACCTTTAGAYATCTGGGTTCACAGAGCAGGAAAAGTTCTTTCAGGAAGAAAGAGCAGGCTGATTGATTTGGAAACATATTTTCTGCTACAGGCTTTTAATTCTAATCTGGCATTACAGAATATTCTGTGGTTTSTGTGGACTTTTCTGTGTTTGCCTGCAATCAGGGAAAATGGGACAAGGCTCTCTCTCAGGTGGTCTCTTTTCATTTTTATTTTCCTGTATGGCAGACTGGGCTAGTGGTTGGAGTAAAATGTGCATTAGATGCCTTTGGATTGAGCCCCAGATCTGCCTCAGGTGAACWTGGTTCCCATTTTAGACATGTGATTTAACTTTTCAGTGACTCTGTCTACGCATTCTAGAAAATGGTGGGAATAACTCTCCTTACAAAATGTGCCAGAATTTTCAAACAGAAAGTGCAAAGCGTTCTTAGTCTTTGCAGGAACAACTTTTCACAATGATATTGGAAGTCAGCACGTAAGTCTGGTGCTCTCTTTCAATATTGCTTTGCTTCTTCATGTGTTGATATGCGGTGACAGCTTGTTTTATGTTTATAGGGCAGGTGTTTTGTCACTACATGACTCAATCAGCATGTGGTTATAGCAAACAATGTGCTGAGATAGTGTTCTCTAGTGACAAAAACGGCTCTTCTCCTACGGGCTCAAGTGCATCTGCTTTGGACTCTGATGATTTTCAGCAAAGTGACGAAGTCCTGAGCATGAGGCAATGCCAGTGACCACGCACGGCGTGGGTGGGTCTGCATGTGCCAGGCTGCCACACCCAGGGACCGTCTGATGGACTAACTGCTGTAGTCTCCAAAGATGGCAATCCTAGAGCAGTCCCATGGCTCTAATTGTGTCTCCTGGTTTTGATTTTCGTGGTCAGCTTGAAGCACTGATCTCTGACTCCATGCTCAAGTGGACACACATTCCTGGTGCCAGTCAGTTTGCCACTAATAATTAAGAATCAGGTAGGAAAAACTCAGGCACAGAGAAAAATCTGGGTGTGGGAAGCAGATTGGAGAAGATGGAAAGCAATGGAGTAATGTTTATACACGATTCTAGTTACATCACTGCTGGACCATATCTTACTGGGAAGATGTCTTGATATTCTGGTGTATAGAATTTGGTGTTTCAGTAACTGAGACCCTTTCAGAAATGGTAAAGTTTAGGTAAGATTTCTGAAAATTGAAAGTTCCCTATCAGATCTTTTTGAGGGCACTTTTTGCTCATAGTTCTGACTACAAAATTCCTTAAATTCAGCAAGTTTAGTTCAGAGTTGATTGAATGTAACAAAGAGTTCATTTTGGCCTGTTGACTTTAAAGCATATGCAGGTTGGTGAGAGGTAAAATCCACCTGCCAAGTCTCTGTTATAAATGTTGATTTAGAGCCTAGTTTGCTATATAGCATTTGGATTCTGCCTCATTTGCTTCCCACTTGTAAATGAGATTTCACATATTGTCCTTTAAGTTCTACCTCTAGAGCATTTTCTTTTATTACTCACGCTTCTGAGGATTCTCACTGAGCATGAGAAGTCAACTTACAGAGAACGTGGGGCGTCTCCGCTTCAGTGTTTAAAATCCTCTGACTCTCCCCTGCTAGCCACCACTTTCCTCTTCTTTTCTCTATATTTGAGCTTTTCTGCTATAGAGGTGATCAATTGCTTAAATTATTGTAATATTTTGCAGAGCGCAAGGGGTGGGGGATAAGGGAATGGAGTTAAAAAGTGTCCCTCCAAGCTGAGAACTTGGTATTAAAAATCTCAGTCCAATCCATTGTGAAACCGTTGAGCTAATAAATCTCACAAACAGAGCTTTYCAGTGGAAAGTTTAACTCAGTTGTAAGTATGTACTGCAGGTATTACTGCAACATGACTAATGGTGAGTGAATACTGCAGAAAGATGTCTGTGTATACTCATTTGAAGTCCTGAACAAATTTGCTTTGAATCTCCTAGTCTGTTTCTATGGCTGCTTTCCACAAATATTGTAGCAAATGAGCTTTACTAGTGTGAATACTCATCAAAAGTCAATTTGGAACTCAAATAGCTTAATATTTTCCAAAAGCGTATTCCAAATTACACACATGAACATGCAGTTCAAAAATGGATGCTGGTTCTGATGTGATTAGTTACACAACTTGCCCAATCAGAGAACAGAAAAAATACAATATAGCTCGTGTAACTATCCATGCAGTTTGGATCTCAAACTTTGAAAGTTGGATATTTTCAATGAACTATTTGTGAACAGCTTAGTAGCTTTGACTCCTCTCCTCTGAAGACATTTGTAAATAGTCATTTKAGCAATGAATAGCAGTTGGGAATTTTGCAATTTGTAAGCAGCCAGTTTACAGGGGTAGTAGGGGAAAGGGGCAGACTGAGTTCTTCTAATGAATTGTTGGTTATCTATCTAACTCTGAACKTCAAGAAGCTCAATATGCCAGCCCCATAGACAGAAAACTAGTAGTAAGTCACATTTTCCACTGAAGTCAACTGAAAATTTGTGTTCATTCTGTGCTGCAGATTGGCATGTACAGAGATTTACTCCATCTCAGATAAGAACATGGAGGATGCACATTGCACACTTCCCGTGAGAGAAACAGCTCTCCATGAATCACTTAACAAAATAGGCAATACAATCCATTTAGCTCTAATTTAGGATCTGTTATGCCTTCAGCCTGAGGCTGCTGCCCTATAGATGAAATGACAGGCGGGGGCAGTGAGTGACGAGTGGTTTCCAGTGCTGATGGCAAATCTCACTCCTTAGATCGCCCTTTCATTGGTCTTTCCAAAGTTGCCATTCCTTTTCACTGGTTTTATGTATATTTATTATAATACCAGCCTAAAGGTTGGAAACAAGATTTTGATGACTAAAGTAACTAGTGACGTTTTTTACTGCAGAGGAGGCTTGCAGGAGTCTTGTGCAAGAAGACTCAGGCCAGAGAAGCTTRGGCTCTTCCATGTTGCACAGTGACAGGCTGCAGAGAGAGATTTTAAACATTATTGGAAGACATTTGCTGCTGTTGTTAAATGAGAATTAATCTTCATTCTCAATRTCACCCAAATGGATTTGCCACGGCATCAGGGGAATCCTAACCTGCCCTTTACTGACAGGTAAACCGAGGCTGGTGTCCACTTCCTATTGTCCATTTTCTCTTCTGTGTCAAGACAGACTTAAAGCCCTTGAACTCTCTGAGAACGGCATATTTGTCAAGCAAGAGAGAGAAGATATTGACAACAAATGAAGTCAGCCATGGTCCTAGCTGGATCGAACTCACGGAGAAATGATGTCATTATCAACACTGACGGTTTTCCAAGAAGAAACTTCCATCGTTTACCCTGAGCTGCAGCTCCAGCTGCATTAAACACTGTTTTCCAGCTAATAAAACAAGGCACAATTTTTTACATGCTGTTTGTGGTGACAGCATAAACAGTCTTGCTGGGAGATTGCTCAAGCTAGGCTCCACTGGCGAGGATCTGCAGAAAGCCTTGCAAAGGGCACCCAGACTCCCAAGTTCGGGTTTGTTTGTTTAGGGGGTTGTTTCTCCCAGTACAACTCTCTCTCTGAGTCTTCCCCCTTTATTTATTTATGTACCTATTGAGTCTAGATTTATTTTGTTCCCCAGCAATTTCAGGCAATAGTAAACAAAAGGAGACTCACTTCTGGAAAAAGACTGTTAATATCCTCACCAACGGAGAAGCAAATATAACTTTCCTAAACAAAGCCGCAGGGAGCATTGCTGCACACCCAGCAGGGTCTCTGGGGCAAAGCAGGTTGGTTAGCGAAAGAGCACGCACAGAGTTTGGGTTTGTTTTTTGTTTTTTTCTTTTTTCTCTTTCATTCTGAGAGATTCTTGCAGAAAACACTCAGTGGGAATGTGAAAATAAACCACAAGTTCTGCTTCTGCTGAACTTAAACTGAGAGGGAAGGGAGCAATTCTGCGCTCATTCCTGTATGGAATAACAGGCCCTGCTGTAAATCAAAACCAAGTGAGCCAGCATACTGATTTCTTTTCTCTCTTTTCCCTTCTCTCTCCCTTTCTTTCTTATTTCCTTTTAGACTGTGCTTCCTTCATTTCCTTTCCTCACATTCTGAATTTGGACATTTTCTCAGTTCCAGCTCCAACCTTTCATGAGAAATAGAAGATTAAAATATGTGTTGTACTGTCCTTACACAGGCTGTCTCAAATGGCAGGAACAGGCGCTGAATCGACACACTATAAATCTGGAATGCAGCCATTCCTTATTGTTGAATTAAATCCCTTGTGTTCACACATATCAAGTGAGGTCTGATCCAAAGATCACTGAAGTCAGTGGAAAGATTTCCGTGGACTTAYGAGGGCTGTGGATAAGGGTTTAGGATTAGGGCTGTGATAATGACCGTTCACCTTGTCTGGTAGAGAGAGGACCAATAAAACCCTGGCCAGTCAAGGTTTGTCATTATTTAACCTTCAGTCTCCCATCTGTGCTGACACTTGCCCTCTCTCAGACATCTCACACAGCCCAAATGGGCCTGGAGAAAATCTTTCTAGACCATCTAAAAATGCTTATTTCCATCTTTMTTTGTGCAGTTTAGCGTGTATTACAACAACAAAATTAGCTCTGGTATAAACAGCAGGAATCTCTGAAGCCAACACAGTGATAGGCTAAATGAAATGAAGATTTTTTTTCCTCCAAGAACTTTGTGCTAGGATCCAGAAGACATGATTTTGTATCTGGAAATTCAATTTCGAAGCCCCTTACTGTCTCAAATGACCAAATGGAAAAGACAGTAATTGCTGAGAAACTTATTGACTTTTCCTTTTTAATTAATCCTAAGTGGAAGAAAACCTGCAGTTCCCTGTCCAGACAGCGTATGTGAGAGAGGGGGAAGAAAGAGAGAGAGGGGGGGGAGAGAATCATAATTAAAATAACTCAAATTAATCTTGGTGAATGCTCCTGCCACGTGAGTGCTCTGAGTCTAAGGGGAAAGCACAGCTTTACTCYAGCCTCTTTTTTCTCTAATGCCAGCTCAGCAAGGACTGCTGGACAGCAGTCTCATCCATCCGAAGGGATGATCTTCTGGTCAGTGTAGGATCTGCATCCCTCCAGCAGCTGGTCTGCTRTAGGATAAACACCCCACATTTCCTCTTTTTGAGGCTTGAATGTGTGCTGTGTTCAACAAAATTAAAATAATGCTATCCAGGGAAGTGGGTGATGGCACAGTTGCTCTCAGCCMACGCATGAATTTCCGGGGTGACTCCAGGTAAGGAATGAAACCCTCTTGGCCCATCTCTAGCATGGGCTGAACAGATTCTCGTTAGCACAGTGACCAGACATCTGAGCTGATGTTTATAAAAGTTTAAGGTTTTCAGGTGGGCAGTGTTTTAGGTGTGCCTTATTTCTCCAACCCAAATAGCATCGAAGAGCTCCACCCAGCTGCCACAGACCCACCTTTCTGTGCTTACAGCTTGACACATTTGCAGCACATCTGAGCAAATACTGGAGTTTTAACATTTGACTGACAAACCAAGCAGTAAGAACAGCAGGAGGAGGAAGGAGGTGAGCAGGAAACCTCTGCAGACGTTACATGTGCTGGATGGTCTGGCAATATTTAGCTCTTTAAGCAATCCGTAAGTTCTGAATTTTGGCCCATGAAATAGCCTTGGCCAAACTGCTCGATCTTGATGGCAAGGGAAGTTGACTTTAGAAAACAGTAAGTTAGGCAAGGAAAAGAAACTGCTACTCACAATCAGCACAGACCACATGTACTGCAATAAGTTCTTCTTCCTTGCCACTCCATGGCAGACAGCAGCTACACCCCCCTCCACATGCACTACAAACTCGACCTCAAGTGCATTTTAAAACAGAACTTAATGACAAGCAGTGGCTCAACTGATGATTAATTTCTGCCGGAGAAGGGGCCTCTTGCTATGTTTAACCTTCTCTGAAGAAAGAGCAGCTTCTTAGAGAGAGAAAAATAACTCACAGACTTCATCCTGATGCTTGACTTGCACTAAGTAGAGCTCTGCAAGAGCAGGACTCAATGGGAATTTGCATGCTTCACATTGCAAACTTGTTTTGTAAACCCCTGGCTTCATTCCCCTGCTTGTGGAGCATCCCGAGCCAATTAGATTACATAACTAAATGAAGTCAATTGCAGATGAGCACAAAAAGCTACTGTTTGATCTGGGTTCAGAGAAACACCCTCCATCTAGCAGTAGAAGCTAATGAAGGCCGACAGCTGAGGAGGCAGGAGCAGTGTAGCTATGTAGGGCTGAGACCTCAGCATCACCCCCAGCTTTGGCACGAGCAAGAGCGTGACTGGACACTGCAGCTGGAGTGCCAGACGTGCTGAGCAGTTCAGATCTTCAGAGACCTCTTGTAGACCGTCCTTTCCACCCACATATCCCCTTCCCCTGCAACCTCCCCTGACATGCTTCTCATTTCTCTCTAAGTTGCTTTGCTTTATTTTAGTTTTCTTCCTGCTTTCCGAGAAGTTGCTGTTGGGATTAAAAAGACATTGGGCAAATCATCAGTATGAAAGAGACATGCTGAGAAAAGAGCAGATTAACCCACTCTGCAGAGAAAACTCCTCATTTCTGGAGTGTTTGTTTTGAAAATGTCACTTCAACGGGTCACAGAATTCATGAATAAAATCCCATTCTTATTTCCATTCAAAAAAGAATAAAGATTTATTACCAGCCTCACTAGGAAAGCAGTATTGAACCACCGATGAGTCAAGGTCTACAGCATTGCAGGCTGGAATATTTATTGCTTTTAATTACCATAAACTAGCAAGGAACTTGTTTTAATAGATTTTTAGTATTATTTTTTGACTGTAGTTTGGAAAATGTAAGTACAGAGGAAAAAAAAAAGACTGAATTGCCAGCAGAGCCTCCTGAGAGTATATAGTGATAGAATGAAAGACAGTTTGATGCTGATGGGTTAAATAAAAGGTCACTGGCACTTGAGAGATCTTGACAACACTTTAGTAAACCTGTGTCAAAGCATCATTAACCCCATTTTACTGATGAGAAAAATAGAGGCAGGAAGTAGCCTTAAAGGTCTCCAAGGACCATTTGGGATCCCTGGAGGGACATTGGATATCTAAATATCTGGAAATTTTGCATAGCACAGTTGCCTCTAGTCTACAGACTGGAACTGGTGCATTCAGAGGTGTAGGCATACTCTGGCATTGGAGAAAAAGTGAAACCTTGAGAGTGGCTGGCTGCTACCTTGTGAGACCCTCTCCACCACYGTGGGACCTGGAAGCAAGTGAGCTCAGCAGGGTAACTTGTGTGTGCCTTTGTCATGTGTCATCCGGAGGGTGCAGACCACCACCTCAGACACCTACCTCCCATTCTCATGCATGGGCATTACTTGGAAAAAGCCTTCCGCAGCAGGCTGTGTTTGAATGTCTGCGTGCTTTAGGGCAAGGGTGTAGTCAGCAGACTAATGCTAGTCATCATGTTGCCTGTTCTGTCTCCTTTCACATTTAACACRTCCAGCTTTCCTTCCCTTGCCAACGGTGAGTGCAACCTTTCAGTCAGGGAAATGTACAGCAGGCTTGGTGGAAGGACAGGTGATTGACAGGCAGCTTCTGATAATGAAGTCCATTTTTATTTTTTATCTCTTGTCGAGGTACAAGGACTCGGCCAGTGTCCCAAGTAATGAGTGTTCCCTTTTCCTCTCCCTTTGCTTGGATATGAAAGTGTGTGTAGCCATGTGTAGCTGTGTTAACACTACATTACTAAAACCAATCCCGGGAGCCTGTTACCGCTGCACACCTCACCGACTCCAGCACTTCCTCACGTTGATTTGCATTCATGCAGTTTGTGTAAACAACACTGCTTGAGGAATATAAATAACTGCAGCCAGCAATGCAGTTCAGCTGCTCAGCCTCAGGAGCTCAGCAGCATTTCTGTTGCTGCTGCAGGGCTGGAACATACTGCTAAGGGGACAGTCTCTTCCATTTCACACCTCCATCTCCCTAAACAGAGGATGCTGCTGCACTCCAACCTTTCTGCCTCTATCTCCAGCCCCTAGGGATTGGAAAGATGCTCCACTAGAGACAAGTTTTCAAGGGGTCTTTCCATCCTGGCATGAAAAACTGTTGAAAGAGCCTTAAAACAGGGCTCAGTTTTCACTTTGACGGCACATCAGTGTTGGGCCCATTGGCAAGGTACTGTGTTTTGAGCTATAGTTACCTGAGCTCTCTCTAAGTGTGGATGGAGAAAGTCAGGCACTTCCAGAMGGTGACTGAGATTTTTGGTGGGCTGATTTACCCATGAGATTGCTGACTCTCTCCACTGTTTAGGAACCCTGGGGTGACCGCATAGCTGTCCCCATCAGGTGAGATAAGTCCGTATCCCTSTGCCCCAGTGCTCCACAGACTGGCTCAAAGTTTACAGGGATTAGCCCAAATTCAGTTACACARGGACCCCAGTGTACATCCTGCTCCTGAGGAATCGTAAGAAAAAAGGTCTTTCATATGAAATCAGGTAAAACTATGGTTGTTTTAACTGTGCTTTTACCCAAGCTCAGAGATCTAAAGTCCAAAGAAATGTTCACATGCACATGTTTGACGTGAAGCTGCTAATGATCACTCTGCCACAGGGATAACATATTTGTRCTTGACCACCGTAATTTCCTCATGATGTATTTGCTTCATCTCTCCTTGACTTCTGCAGGCAGGGGCAATGTCTTTAGAAGCACCACCTGGGAACTTCATAACTTCATGCTAATTAGTCATAAGCTTACATAAAACTCGCAGGTGGAGGCAGCCAAACCAGATCAATCCTTTTTTTTTTTTTTTAATTTTTTTGTCAGAGTAAGGCTGAAAACAGCTAAGAGCACTAAATTTTGAAAAGATTGAAAGTGAAATTTTCTGATCTTTTAAGGATTCACATAAAGCCTGGTCTGGAGTTGCAGTCTTACATCCAGATTTGGATCTATATCCACTTCTCAACTCAGCCCAAAAGATGATGCTTGCAATTTCTTTCTCTTGAAATTTAAAATTCCAAGAAAATGTTGGCAGAATCTCCACAGATTTCCAAAGTTTGCATCTTTCCTTTGCATTTAAGCCTTTCTCAATCCTTTTTTTTTTTTTACTTTTTCTTTAGACGAGCTGAAGTAACTCAGATTAACAACACACACTCTATTTAATTGGCTTCATATGGTTCTATTTTAACATTTGGATTGGAATAATATTTCAGAAAATGACTGCTATTATTTTTTTAACAGATGGTGAAAGATCCACCAACAGAGGAAGTGAGTCACAAGTTGTACTGTAAATAATAAATAATAATAATAATAATAGTTCTGCTGACAGTGTAACAAGGGCTCCGATTTGCTATCACACAGGAAAGCTAATAAACCAAAGTGGAAAGTGCCTCTGAAATCTTTTGTTTTAATTAGCAATGAACAAATTCGTTCTGCCAAATGCTGAACCCACTGGTAGCTTCGCATTTTTGCTTAGGAGACAATTTGAARCAGAAAGCAGGATTTGGAGGGGACAGCCAAACTCTAATGAGAAAATAGAGTACATGCATCTCCAGCTGGGCTTCTTTCAGGGCCATTTCACAAGTGGAGAAGTGAAAAAAAATGGTGATTCTGATATGAATTCATATATGTCTCCAGAGTATTGGCCTTTGCTCAGTACCGTCCCCCTAGACATGCTCAGATGTCTTTTCTTACAATCKTTGGTCATGGTTGGATGCTGCACCTCTTCCTGCTACCACACAAGTAAATCTATACCTATTCTTACCCTGCATCTCAGGCACACTGCGTAGGACTGTACCACAAAGCCCCATGTACCCCTGAAAGTCTGGGAAGAATCAGAGTGACAATAAGAGGATGGCCCCCAATAGAAAAATTCAACCTGCTGCTGGATAGACTTTTCTGATGTTCCCCACGATGTGGGTGGGGAGACCACGTTCTGGCCTCAGATACTGGATCCAAGCCTAAATTTCTGCCACTTGGTAGATTTAATGGGCACAGCCTTGTGTGACCCTTGTGTCCATCTTTAGGCAAGCGATGAAATACAGCAGGTTTGGGGCTTTCTAAAGAAGATGCTGTCATGACCCTACTGCAAGGAGAAAAGGCTGTCATGGAGCAAGCTATGCTCTTCTTCAGCACTGATGTCTTTCTATACATCACTTTTGGCTCTGGAGAGGCTCAGCCCTGTCATTGAAGAAACTACATCRTTTAGATCTAATGCACTGAATACTTGTGGTAGTTAGACAAAGAGGTGAAAGAATGGACATACGTACACAAGACCTTGGCAGAAAACAACATTTGGCAAACTAGCATCTCTGAGTCTATGCCGTGCTCTCATTTCCTCTGTGTCTGTGCGATTGTCCTTGKAGTGAATAAAATTTTTACAACAGGGGAGAGTTTGGGTTGCATGTCACTACCAGAGAAGGGAACAGATACACACAATGCTGCCTACTCCTATTGTTGGTTCACGGTGACACTGCAGCTTTCTGACAGTGGGCTTAAAAAAGAAATTCTCCATTCAAAAAAAATGGATTTTCTTTCTTGGCTTACATAACAGAGCAAGGAAATATAGGCCTAGATTTTACCAGTCTTTTGCCAACTTTTCTCGGTAAAGGAATACTCTCAACATGGTGGATTTTTCAACCAACRTCTTACAAGTTCAGAGATGGCTTGGGGGCTGAAGTAAAGATGAAAATGATTTAATCACTTTTGATCTGTCTAGACTTTGTTCGCCGCAGCAGGTAGGAATCAGTTCCACTTCTCTAACCCAACTTTGCTTGTCAGAGCTCACGCCAGCTTTATCATGCTAAGAGCCTGAAATAAAAAGGAGATAGAGCAGAGATGCTCACTGTCCATAAGGAGCTGTACAGCTGAGTTATCTCAAGCAGCCAAGAAAACTGTGACCAATATGCCACAAATATCCACAGCTTCCCTTTCCAGACTACAGAGCAAAGGGGAGCTCTAACAAGGAGCATTTCCTTTATCAGAAATGACTGATACCCTCTACTTTGCCAGAGTCTAGCAAAAGACCCTTCTCTGAGCCAGGCTGTCTGACATATAGCAGCTGCCTTCTTACAACCTCTTGCAGACAGAAGAAACAAATGATGTTTTCCTCTTTCTTTACTACATACARAAGCGTCTGGACCTAATCCACCATTACCTGTCTGTCCAGCTATCTCATGTCTCTATAAAACCGCCTACTGCCATAGTATCTGAGTGGATCCTGTGTAAAATTGACAGGAGAGAAGAAGTCCCAGCAGACTTGAGAGACGAAGGAAAGGAGGAACAGAGCTTGCCTGGGTGATTTAGGTCACAGTACAGTACAATAGAGCTATTGAAGCCCCAAAATTGCCCAGGTATATCAGGCCCTGCTTTGCTGTATCTGTGTCTTTTAACTCAATATCTGAAATCTAACAGGTCTGTAAATTCAGGCATGATGAGATGTCAAGTGTTCAAGCCCACACTGAGCTTGGTATCTTCTTCAGTGCTGAAGTGCTTTTGATTTCTCCATTGTGGACTCATTTTGACTTAGATATAGGTGTCATTCTATACATCTGAGTTAATCATCTGGACTCTATTAATAGCCATGGGAGAAAAATAACACATCTAGGGCATGACTCATCTGACTTTTAGATGTGTCCCCAGTACATATCCAGGGTGCAAGTAATCATCACAAGTAATCACYTGTCCTGTAGAGCTGATATGATGTAGTGGAACATAAATCTGGAAAAATTCACAATGGGTTAAGCCTGTGCCGAATTCTGATACTTATCCTATCCCTACCCCAGAGCCTATCTCTGAAGATATCAGGATTTCTGAATTCCTTTCATAATTAATTCATACTTAATCTTGAATAAGTGTGATTTTAATAATCATTCAGTAGATCTAATACTGCAGAATTGCCGCACCATTGAACTTGAAATTACATGAAATGAGACAGCTATTTAAATAATGGCCTCTTCTGAGCTTGGRTGTTTGGGATTTTTGTTATGGAGATATCCAGAAACACAAAGTCRCTGTCATGATATTAAACCATTTATGCTGCCATGTAGCCAAGCCATTAATATATTTTAGTGCTTTACAAAGCTACCTGTCTGTTTTTCTGCAGTTTCACAAATGATAATAAGAAAGTGTCTATCCCTTGCTTAGAATTTTCTTTAATAGAATTAAAAATATGCTAGTGGCTGGTCTTCATATTTATTAGTCAGCAACAACTTAGATACAAAATGATTTATAATACAGGAAAATATTGAGCTTTAAATAGCTTTGTACATTAGATAGTTAATGGTCAACTCAATTAGCTATGCTTCCCCCACAAATCTTTTAAAACTATGTGCTTCTGGCCCCAGGCTGGGGACAACATGCATTTAGTTTGCACTAATTCACACATTGTACGTCATGTGAAATATGTTTGTTGTAGCTTCTGTCATTTAGTTGAAGCCAAATATAAAATAAGCCTTCTGTTCTCCTCAAGTTCCTTGAACTTCTCATGAGCAGAATGACTGATGGACTGCAATAAGTAAATAAGTGAAGATTTAATACAAATTAGGATTGAGGACAGGTCTTTAAAGTGACCTATTAACTGAGAAAAAGACAAATCATGACTAATGACCAAATAGTGATACGTCGGGGGACACACATGTCCGAATTTCTTTAAAGCATTTTATGTTGCAACCGTACCTGAGCCTTCTGGAAATAAGAAAACCAACATTTGTCTTTTCAAGTTTATTTTTGCCCACACAATTCATATAAATGTCCATCTGAATGGGAAGATGAGCAGAGGCACAAAATTTAGGGCCATCCTTACAATGATTTTTCCCAGGTTGCCTATRTGGCTTTCAGTGCCATTTGTCAATGGAGATAGATAGACTAATCAATTTTAATTTAAAAGTCTCCTATATTGCAATGATGTGGTTCCCATAAGTTTGTAGTGTGTACAGACATTTTATTTGCTGCCATGCCAAGCAGTGGAACCACTTTTTCTTATGGCATCAGTGATATATTCCACCAYACTATCCCAAGGGATTCATTTATCAGTATTTTCATCTGTATCATTAGATTCACACTCTTGCTTTTTCAYTTCATATGTCAAATTGTTTTCCTGCCATCAAGTCCATCCACTGGCCTGTTGTTGGCCACAGGCTTTGGGTACTTCTGGTGAAGGCTAGTAGGCAAAAGGATAAAAAGAAGTAGGAAACACCAATTCTATCACCAGAAATGTCACGCATGTGAGGAGAATTAACTGGATTACCCAGGTCARCCAAACAATTTCTGTTCCAGACATATGTGATATGTGCAACCTACAGCATGTGTTTGGAGGTGAAAAGATTTTCTATTCGAGTCAGACAAGGCTATATATCATAGTGAAAAGATTATAATTAAGAAGGCAGTTCACAGTCCTACATCATTATAGGAAGTTACATGTTTCAGTTTGCAAGTAAGAACTTCTTAATAGCCAGGAGAAGGGTGAGTCCAGGGCACTCTGAAGAGTAATCAGTAACAGGCACTGGTAGGTGAAAATTCTGGGTTTGGGCTGTGAAAAGTAATAGGAAAAGTAGAGGCTTCTGTTCATCCCCTGCTGGAGTGGTGGCTGAATGATCCAGGTTTGCAATGATCCAGGATCCTACTACTTACACGTAGTAGGCTTTGCCTATGTTTGCATCCATTTCATGTAATCTGGGACATCTGGTTCTTTCTCACAAACTCCATTTCTTTGGCAGCTAATTACTCCACCGTTAAAACGTGCTTTCAAGTTCTGCCACTCTTAACATGTTTTAAAGTGATACCCATCCAGCCAAGAAACAGAAATCATGATGTTGCTCAGCAAAGCAACACAGCCCAGTCACAGGGATTTACACATCCCAGAATTAACAAGCTGGTATATTTTAAAATATTTTCAAACCCTCAGCAAATTGCAAACCATTAGCATTGCCATGAGAGGACCAGGTCTTATTATGTGAAAAGAACTGTGGCTTGAAGGAGTCGAGTTTCTCTCCTTACTCCATGAGTATACTGTGCCTGCCAGCGTGAATAGCCCTGTCCCCACAGTCCAAGTGACAACATGACCAGCTTGCCAAGGCTCTGCAGATCTCTAAGGAATCAAAACGATCAATGATTCACTTCAATAGATTTACTGAACTGCAGTTGGCCCAAGCCCTACACCAGATCCAGACCTATTTCTGCAGTCCTAGATCTGCTTTATCCTTAAGGGGAAATAAAAAATTCACATTTTTCAGAGCTCCATCTGCAGCTGATTTGAATAGATAGACTTCCACTATCTTTTCTGTCTTTTTTTTTTCCCCCTCCTTAGGCCTCTGGTACCCACCTGCACTTAGGCCCCCTCTGTGAAGTTCAGCAGAGAGTGATGCCACCCCCTGGGAGAGACTCTGTTATCGTGTATGGGAATACGGCAGCAGGAGGAGAGATGGCACTGGGGAGAGCTTTGGCTCAGATTTTCATCGCCATGTGCCATCATCCATGACCCCTTGTACAACAAGCCAAGGGGCTTTTCTGATTCCAATTCTGATTTGATAAGTGTAGGGAAGTATTGGTTTTTATAGCCCTGTTGAACATAAACATTGATTTTTAAGGCTTAATCGTCTGCTGCAGCTGAACACCATCCAAGGATTTTTTTTTATTTTTATTTTTTCAGCTGAAATTGATCAGCGGGAGGCGGGAGGAATACAAAGGAAGCAGAGGAATGTCTGAAACTTAGGTTTTTGTGTTGCCCAGGCAAGGATGCTGCCGCTTTGTCACTCACACAGCCCCCACTCTTCTGGGATGCTGCAGGCAGCCAMGGATATGCTGCTGAATGAGCCCTTGTCAGCTGCCATCCTCGTTGGCTGGCTCCCTCGTAGCTCCTATTTAGCTTCCTCGCTGCCTCCCTCATAAATATTCACATGGCACAGCCAGCGGAAGACATTGTTTTTTCCTTAATTTCCATATTCAGCATGACATCGAAAATGATTCAGAGATGGGTTCAGCAGGGGCTGTGCATCCAGGGAAGAGGACAAGAGAGGGTAGGGTATGTATGTTGGGTGGCGATGGGGGAAAGAAGTCAAGAGCAGACAGCACTGAGAGAGAGAGGGAACAAGGTGAGGAACATGATGGAGGTAAAGAAAGAGAGCAGGGGATTAACTTGGTCTAACAATCACAGCAAAATGAAGCTGTTCCCATTCATAACCCAGGCGATCCATGTCCTCATCAGGAGGTTTTCATAAGTGATTAATGGTTAATTTGTTAAAATTCAATGAAATCTTGTTTCCTCTCTTTAAATTAGAATTCAGGGAGAGGGAGAGAGAGACTGTCCCAGCCATCCCCTGCTGCTGCTCGACAGAATATAATTCATCTAGCAGAACTGCCTTTTGCTTTCAAAGGATTACAAATAAAATAGAAACATAGCCTGGGGCAACAGCCATGGAGCTCTGGAAGGCTCAGCTGAGGCAAAGGGGCAGAGGGGAAACCTCGAARCCCTGAATAAGTTGGCAGACAGTCTTTGGAATAAAGCCAGGATCAGCATGGTCGAGTCATAGGCCCTTCAATCCTATACTGAATCCTAATCTCCTGTCATGGGATGCAATTTCTGTTGCTTGCATTACGACAAGGCAAGGATGAGCCACCAGCCCTGGTTTTGCATGGGGTATGCTGAGGGGATTCCTATATACTGTGTCCTTAAAAGTGTGGAAGACRTGGCCACTCATCTATGATACGGAAGGCAAAGAGCATTTCACAGAGGACATGCACACATTGGAGACTGGACTGCTTTTTGTTCCTTCCTGTTTTATTTCATTAGTGAGACATTTTACTGATGGTATGTAACCACTGCTTATATAGAGAAAAATATATATAATTGGTTGTGAGCCATTACGGAGACAACCCTACTTCAGCTGTCAGACTAATTTGCTTCTATATAAAATCATTATCCTCGTGAGATATTTCAGTGTATCTCAAGCCACTGAATCTGACATTAGATGTTATGTTCCAAACCACAGACCATGCCCTTATTTGCCTGAGATGGAGAATGTTGAAGATTCATAGCTGCCATTGATAGAAAGGGATTTACAGGCGTCTCACCAGYACCCCAGTGGTAGATATCACAGCCCACCATTCAGTAACTTAGGACTGTGTCTTGGGCAGACATCCAGGCTGGAGTTAATGTCACCGAGAAATAGCAAATTCTCCACATCCCATGGTAAATGTTCCAGCAATTAATTAATACTTTTTTTAAAAAACATACTTTACTTCCCACTCAGCTCAGTTCATTGTCAGTTATTAACTGTGTGATCTTGCTGCGGTGTTTGTTTGCTGGACTGAAAAAAACTCTTTTACTGAGTGTTCTGAGCAGAAATGGAAGGGCTTCTACCACATAAGATTTCAAACRTTTTGGAATCTTCTTTATTCTAATTTGAAATGAAATGTTAGTTTTCCAATTTTCTTCAGGGATTTTATTAAGTATTTGGAAAATTTAATCATTTGTATTTGATTTTTCRAGATGAAATGTGGCAGCACAAACTCCTGGTGACTTTTCAGGATTCTCTCCAATTTTCAGGAACTGCATTTTTGTAGAAGCTTAGCTCCTAATCTAGGCTAAATTTTTTTTTTCCTGAATTGAAATCTGTTTATCAGAAAACTCTCAGCCCACTCCATTTGAAAACTCCGTCTACATCTTCCTGAGGGAAAAATCACAGAAGAAAGTTTGCATTACCATTTCATTTTCA
Organism: Rhea americana; assembly: GCF_003343005.1. Lineage (NCBI taxonomy): Eukaryota > Metazoa > Chordata > Aves > Rheiformes > Rheidae > Rhea > Rhea americana. Next base: position 885,403 of record NW_028186768.1, on the reverse strand, counting down.
GATAACACCTCCAGTTACAAGACTTCTCCCCATCCTCAAATTAATAAAAAATGCAATGATGCGACCAGTACTGAAAACATAAATGTAATACACCTCTATTGCTATGAAGAAAGACAAAAAGAGCCTTTGTTCATTTAGTGAGCAAAACATATGATTACCTCAGTGACACCAAGACTTATTTATGTGCTTTAGGTACATTATAGTGAAAATAAATATTGAGGTTTATGTCTTTCTAATATGGAGAAGCTAGGCTTTAATTATGGTGGAGGAGGTATTTTAACTCCAGCCCACAATTATAAAAGATTAAAACTTTTTCTTTGAAAATATTCTTGAGAATAAAATGTTTCAAGATTCTTCCTGGGGGGGRAAAATGAGGTTTTCTTTTCAGTTTGGTAAGGGAAGAGACACCTTTTTAATAAATATATGTACTGGACCACCTTCAAGTTATCTGTGCATGAAATAAAAAGTTGAATTTATTCAGACAGTGAGAAAATTGTTCTGATGTTTTGGGATATTTTTTGTCGGTGACTGAGAGTACTAACTCATTTTCCTACATTAATGGCTTAAGATACACTTGTCTTTGCTTTTATGCAGTGCTATCACTGTATAAAGGCCCAACATTTCGATTTAACATAATTTTTTGACAATGATGCACTTTCACTACAAGGAGAGTTGAAAAAATTAGTTCTCAAGTTTACATGCTGCAGAAATATACCCTGAGAAATGTTGCTTTCCCAACCTACAGAGGTCATGCTGTCTTTTATTACAATTTCCTGGGCTGTTATGGACTGTAATCACATTTCCCCAATTTGTCATGTCTGTATTTTCACTGTTTCTACTATGTTCTATGTCAAGAGGTTCCAGTCAAGATTGAAACCCTTCTGTGCTAGGCACAAAACAAAACCTTTTAAGACCCAGTCCTTGCCCCCAGTAGCTTGATTGCTGCAGAGGCGAAGCAGACCAAGTCAGAAGGCAAAGAGGAGGTGCAGAGGGTAGGAGGCTTGTTTTCAGTCTTTTGGCAGGTCATTGGCAAATTATTAAACTCAATAACATGGCTAGCCCACCTGTCTCAGATGCTGTATTGCAGTGAATCACACAAGTGCGAGAAACTGTCCAAGGACTAGAAAAACAGAATGGGAAAAAGGTCTTTGGCTGTTCAACATAGGTATTGTGTTACTGAGTCATGATGTGTTTGGTCTCCAAACTGGGATTTAGAGGTATAAAACTTCCAAGCTTGGAAACATTCATCCTTCATCTTGTGAAATGTTCTGGCTCTTGCGTGTTTATGGCATCCACCTCAATTCTGCATTGAAATAAATGTTTGTATTTAGTGATCACTCCTTATCTCGTCTATACAGTGTTAATAAGAAATTGCACATACTTCTTCTGTACTGCGTTATCCATGGTGTTTGGGCATCAACTTCCAAGAAATGACATTTCCTGAATATTATTCATTAAGATTAAGATTCACAAGCACCTTGTGATACATATAAATCTTACAAGCCCTAGATTAGGGATGGGTACTTGAATATGAGTGATGTAGAGTGAGTCTCCAAAAAGAAATGCAGAAAGAAAATGTCACAGCTATGAATGGAATACAAACAGTTTCTTTCCAATCCTTTTTAGACAAAATCACCACTGCATCCAGCGAGTATTCAATACTCAGCTCACTCAAACTGACACAAATGAGAGAAAATTCATTGGAGTTATGTTGATTTAAACCAAAACAACAACTAGTCCATCATACTTATTCAAATTTATATATTTTTCCCTTCTTTGACTTAATCGGAGTTGTTCCCTCGCCCCCCCCAGCATCAATAATGAAATATTTGAAGTATTTATTTATTGTAATTTCTCATTTTAATCAAGTGATTCTTCAGTGGACATGATTTAAGCTTGAAGTAATTGTTTTACTGATACTTCAGCATAAAAAGATTGGACAATTCCTGATTAATAGGTTTTGAAATGTATTGTCTAGAACATGTAAACAGAGCATCATTCTCAAAAATATGGTCACATGTATAACAAAGAGTATCTAGGCAGCAGAGCAGATATAAGGGAGCAAGTGGAGCTGGTACTAAAATGTTGATCATTTTTCCCTGTTTGAAGCCAAGATCCACCTGGCATTATAGCAGAGGCAGATTATCAGCAAGAATTTTCCCTGTAGGCTTTGTAGGAAAGGAAACAGGTTTGCTAGCTCATTAGGGTTGGATATTTTCCTAATGGGAACTTCATCCATCTTTCCTTGCTTTTTCACTTATAAAGGTGCAATTTTAACTCCTCAATAGAGTCCAATGTCAGCTGGCACTCTTACATGCTCCTTTACCACTTTCCAGTGGTTGAAGAAATTAATAATGAATAATGAAATACTGCTAATAAGCCTCACATTGACTGTTCTCAACTCTACCACCTCACTGTTTGCTGTCTTCCTGGCAGGAATGGATTTGAAAAGGAAGCAAATACTGAAAATGTTATCAGGTGGGGTGTTGAGAAACACATGCATGTTGCTGTTTGTATTATCATCTGAGCAAACATGAGCACGTAGATAGGTAGACACATAGTGACCCTCAACTAAGAGAAAGTAAAGAGCCCATTGCTTCCTGCCAGTCTGTTAAGCAGCAGGGGAATAGAGAGGACACAGAGAGGTCAATCTTTGCTCAGCTCAAGAAATAATATGTATAGTGTTGGAGGAGATTGTTTCTAGCTTCAAACTGCAAGGATGTGACTGATGCCACCTGAGAAGAGAGAAGCAAAGGCTCAGCAATGCCAAGATAACACTCTGGCTGAGGCAGAAGAAGAACCTTTAGGYACATTTCTCCTACAGGTCTGGCCAATGCACAGGGAAAGAGGATAAGAGCCTGGYCAGCACAGAGGAGAACGGTCTGCAGCCACTGAGATTCCACAATAGCAGTTCACCCAGGTAAAAGAGAAGTAGCTAAAGGCCGTCATTTTCTCTGCTACAAGGTTGCTGCTGCTAACCTGGAGCACAGCTTTCTGCCAGGATAAGAGCTCCTAAAGGCAGGACAGCACATCCCTACCAGGATTCTTTGCCTTGCATCTATTTCTTGACACTGTTATCCAGGAGGGCCCCAAATCTTTGAATGCTCTAGTGATCTGGATGGATCTCTAGATCTGGATCTAGAGATTTCTTTAATCCATGTGGTTGGGTTGTTGTTGGCACGCACTGAGAGCTGTCCCAGTTCCAGGACTGCAGGGCCAGTACCATTAGCAGGTCTCTTGCACTACTGAAGTTAAAGGTAGCCAACACAAGGAAGCTTTCACAATGTCTCTTGATTCAATTTTCCCAAGTCTCTTAATTCCGTTTAATTCAAAAGCATCTCTTGCCTAACACAGTGTTTCGTTTGTTTCTGCAGGGCTTTAGCAACATAATTTAMCCTGAAAGGTAAAGGTCTTTCTTAATCTCAGTGTGGCTCTGCTGCAAGGAGAGAGATGCAGCTGCTTTAAGGAAACTCCACTACCAACCTGCCTTTCCATGGCAGGAGTACGGCTCGGAGGATGTTGGGGCTGCAGTCATTCCCTCACTCTTGGCACACAAAGGGCACGGGATTGAACAAGTCCCCATTGCTAGTGTTGTAACATGGCACGGGGATGGCATCGCTGGGAGGAAATTCTCACTACGGGTGTCTCCACGTCTGTGGATGGGGACACAGCCTGGAGGAAGCTGTCGCCACACGAGTCCTAGCTAATGTGGGATTTGATACAGCAAAGAGAGACCTTTTAGGTAGGACTGTAAAAATCACAGTGCTCCAGCAGACATAATAGATGAGGAAAGTGTGGGGAGGGGCAGAGGGGAAATAAGTGAGAGCATACAAATTAAAGAGCAGCATTTGAAATCTAATCAAATATTCTCTCAATTTACTTACCACCCCTGCAGTGCTCTGCAGCTTTATTAGGTTTTTATTCAGTATTCTCTTTTAAAGTGACATTTACATKAATTTACAGTACTAACATGAAAACCTATTTAAAAGCTCTGAGCTTTTGTAACTTTTTATTTTTCAGAGGCCTTTCCTGAGTTTCCAACTCACTAATAAGGAATCTTTAGTTTTATTTCATGTCTGCAGGAGTGAATCCGAAGTCTCTTCAAGGTGAGTTCCCGCTGGGTTTGTTAAATGCAGTAGGGAGACCATCTTGGTGGGTTCAGGTGGTAATTGGCTATGAAGCAGGAATGTTCCATCCCAGTAGCCCTCCACGCTCCAAAGTGTCTTCTGTGCTGGTAATCAGCACTGGAGTCTATTCCAGCTTCAAAACCAGGGACTAGCTGCATTTTAGGGGATGCACCTGAAATCAAAAGTTGTCATATGGAGAAACCTGATCTTGCATAAAACCTGTGGGATTTTGCTTCAGGTCAGTAGAGCGAAATGTGGCTTGAAAAAGAGGTGAAGGCGGACATCCAGAGCAGGCATTTGAAAATGCATTTCCCAACAGTTACTTGCTTTTCTCTGCTTTTTTTTTTCTCCCCCTGCAAATGTCTGAAAGTTAATGGAAATGTACAGTACATTAATCAGGAGCATGAGAGGTGCTGGCATTTTCCTTGCCTTGGCCAGAAGTGAGAGCAGAGGAGGAACCCGTGAGTGATCCTAGGACAGGAGAGATGTGCACTCTGCTGACACAGATTCTCTCTGGTGATCCAATTTGTCCCTTTTTCCTACAATTTCTTTCTTTCTTTTTTTCATTCTCTAATTAACGCAGGTAATGAATTGCATATGGCCATGGCATTTACTTCTCTGTGTGAAATCTGTAGCAGCTGCATTGTTTATCAGTTCAATATGTTTACTACAGATGCCATTTCTGTGTGACAATTAAGTTGTTTAAAATCTCCTTTTCCCACCCGCTATGTCCCTCCCCAGCCTACCCRTCTTCTTTCCAACATGTATCATCATAACCTAATTCCTTTTCCAAGCTGATGCCATACTCCAGTTAAAAAATCTAATCTGCAAGAATCCTGAACCTTGTGTGGCCATTTATACTGATCGAAAAATGTTCTGAAATATTACTGTATCTTCASTCCCACCAAACACAAGTTAAGCTGACCACCCAAGGTGCAGATGATGGAAAATCAGATCTAGAGCCTTTTGCATGAGACTAACACAAACTCATTTACCTTCTTTCATTTAACCATGAGTTGATTCTGTACATCTCTGGAGAAATATTGTGCTCTTCAGACCTTTTCAAGTATAATGACATCTGAAATGTACATACTTTGCTACTGCTATTGAACTGGACTGGAAATAATCTTTGAACCACATCAATAAGGCAAAACACAAAGAAGGAGCATGATTTACTGAGGCCATAATTAAACATTGAATTTGCCTTTCCTCTGGGCTCAGCTGAATTCCCATCAGTAGTGTCTACAGCAGATTGTTGCAACCTAATGTCCTGTGTGTTTGGATTTTGTTAATTTATTTCCTGCACCTCATTTTCCTGGAATGAGTACAGTTATTTATGGCACAGCAGCAAACACTTTACATTTATGGTGGGTTATGAATTTCAGTAATGGGTTTTGTGGCAATTTAATCTGTCCCAACTATGAGSCATTTTACAATGACAATTAAATTATTATTAAAAAAATAAACCTCAAATGACATTCTTATCGCTTATCAACATATCAAGAGTTTCACCGTGTTGCATTTTTGGACTCGGTTATAAATATTTCCCTGTACTTTTTAGAGAATCCTTGCTATAAACTCTGAGTGAACTTAATTAACTTTTTACAGTGTATTTGAAAGAAAAATTCCTTACACATTTCAGTGTCAGTGAATGAAACCTTATTTGAAAAGTTGGTTTATTATATGCAAAGGCTCATGCCAATGCTTAATATTTATTGACTCTTAAATTTGATGTACTACATTGACTCCTGAAGAGGAAAACACCCTGCAGAGTGGGAGTGGTAAATTTGTGWGTTTCCTTGTCCTAACCTCATGGGAGAGAAAGCTTTTATTTCCATCGGTCAGCGCTGCATATAAAAAATGATCAAAAAAGTGTCAAGTATGTTAATTTACACTCCATTAAATTAATTTTAATGCTGGCCTGCTGAGTAGCTAATTTTCAAAGCTAAATATCTCGGCAATTTCAAAACATTTTTTTTTCCTATAGAATACCCAGAAGGCTCCATTACTTTTGGGGGAGCTGAAGACTTGCTACTTCTTCAAGATTCAATATAGATGTGCTACTCAATGTGTACAAGAGAGAAAACTTAAATTCCCTCTCTCCCCTTCCTCTCCAGAGAGTGACAAATGAAAACTTCCATTACAAAAGACTCCTCAAAGTTATTTTCAAAGCTCTCACTGAAAAAATGACCCCTAATGCACTGATTATGGAAATGTCTAGAGGACCAGTGAGATTGGGAATATATTTTTCTAAATGCTATATAAGTTATCAGATGGTACCTGTTCTAAAGAGCCTGCTATCTTGGAAGACAAGGCAGACAAAAGGCTGGGAAAGGGAGCAGAATTATACCTATCTACAGATAAAGCAGGCGAGTCTAATAATCAGGGTACTATCAGAAGGCTTATGATCAATTCCTTTTTCAACTACAGCCTCCTCCCATCCCCCTCAAGCCAAAATTATGATTTTAGGCAAGTCAGGGAGTCTCTCTCTGTCTCCTTTCCACCTCTGCAAAATGATAGCAGTTACACTTTCCCACCTCGTGGAGGAGTTTTGAGGATGAAGTCCATGACTGAGCAAAAGATGCTCAAGAGGACATATATGGCATGCACGAAGTCTGCCCCAAACTGGCCACATTTCTAGCCACAAGAGAGTAGTTCTTGTTAGATAAATCCAGCTGGTAAGAAGGGCATGACATACTCCTTCCCACAGCATTCACACTCCCTGTCTCCTATCAAGGCACAGTAAGATCATAGGACTCACTGAAAGCAGTCAACGCTTAGTACCCTTTGGTTCCCTCCCTTAAGCACCCCTCGCTAAGAAGAACTGCATCCTCCGATCGCAGAGGTGTGTGGAGACTTCTTCCCATATGCATCCGCTTGGATTCACRTTTTCCTAAAAATAGAGTGTCAGAGGCAGAAAAGAGCTTTAGGTCCCTTTTTTTGGCACTGGGATAGGCAGATGTTGAAAGGATGATACATGTTGATCACTTGTCTTGGGAGCCAGGAAGCCAGKGGACTATGGCTCCGGAAACCAGTGCCAGGGGCCAATATGGCCCCGCTGCAGGTCCACAGAGACCTGGTCCAAAATCATCATTTCAATATTATAGAGAGCAGCCGCTGAGAAATTAGAGCAGCTCAGTGCTTCTTTTTTCCAAGGGAGAATTAATCCTGGGAGAGTTAAGACCTCAGACAGTGATAGCTAATGATTAAACATGTTCGATTCTATTTTACTGAAATAGGAGAGATCCCAGGCTCAATACTAAACTGGTAGGCAGCTTGGATATTGCAGACGGACCTAGATCAGAGAATTTAGTCTGACCTTTCCTCCCCAGCATCTGTCTATCCATACAACCTGATTCTTTCAGGCAGCTGAGATTGGCTAAAAAGCAACCTSGTGTTGAATCAGAGCCTTACTGCTTGATCCCACATCTTTTAGTCATGAAGCATTGAGCACCCAATAGCCTGCATGTAAAGAAGAAGTAGAAACTTATCTTCCAGTCATAGGGAGCAAAAAATCACATGTACTGTCACCCACAAAGCCTAACTTCATCTATAACCTGTACAAAGGCCATCAGAAATGTGAAGAATCCTGGTGTTACTCTCCTCCCACTCTTGATAATGCCCTTTGCCATTGGGATATGTAATACAGTCTTCAATACTTTCTGTTTAAGCAAGAAAACTTTGCCTGAAAGGAGAAAAATCCACCTATAAGAAAATGAAAAGAGATTCCCTGGGGTAGGGGAACCATCCAACTTGATAAATCAAACTGCACTCCTTAGCAGCTGGAAGTCAGTCTTGTAACACAGAAATCTGTTGAAGAAATCCTGCAGGTGTAAAGAAGAAGTCTGCATCCCAGCACCTGCCCAGGTCAAGAGAAGGATTTCTCCAACTTAATTAACAAAGTCATTTTGTTTCCCCTCTTTAATTCCTAAATAGCAAGTAATTGGGGAGTCAGCTTACAGAGATCAGAAGTTCTTGATTGTTAGTAAGCAACCCCTAGGCTACATTCAGCCGTGGAAGCCTGTGACTGATGACAAGGAGRGAACTGTTTATCAGAAATTATAACACCTACGGTTCAAGCTTATGTCTCTTTTCTGCTACGCCTTTGAATTTAGCTACATTTTCTGCATTTAAAGTTGCAAAAAATTATAACTAAGAACTAAGGGAATTAAATCAAAAGTTTATAAATGTTTTGTTTCCAAATTAAAAAGTGAGGGGACTTTCAGAAGCTTTGTTCTCCTTTGAATGTAGTTTTTGTTCTACCTTCAGAAGAATAAAATTAGCAGGAGAGGGCTTCCTCCCTCAGGCTGTTTGGTGAACAGACTTTGCTATCAAGATGGCCCCATGCAGTTCACTAGCAACAACTTCAATGCTCTTAAAATTTCATTGTCACTGCATGAGAGTTTGGAAACTTGGAATAAAAAAAAGGGGGGGAAAGAAAGAAAGCTTGAAATATGGTTTGGGGAAAAGTATTTTTTTTTCTCTTTTAGGATATGGAAAGAAGAAAGTGTTTTGCATACAATTTTCCTCTCTTGAATGCATTTTTTTTATTAACCCCCTCCAATAGGTTTCTAAAATGAGCTGACAGTTCTGCCAAAAGATTATTCTGGCAAGGTATGCTCATTTTGATTCACTTTAGAGAATTTGGGGAGAAGATGTGCCATTAACTATAAAGAAACCATCAAGAATTCTTAAGAACAATAGTATGATCACAGGAAGATGCTCTCCCTCAGATTTTGTCCCTCAAAAAGAGGGGGGGGGGGGAAAGGAAGGGAAAATGTTCTGAATTCACATAGTGAGGCACTGAAAAACGGTCATGCTCTAGGCTGAGCAGATTCTTTCCAAAATGAATCTGCACCAGGAGAACCAGAACTGTGACTAATGCATCATCTTTGGGTCAGCTGTGGATCGAGCTGAATTTGGAAGGAGAAATCTCATAGGTCACAGATAGGTGATCTAAGGCAGCCAAACAGTGTTCCCTCCAGCCATCATAAGCACAGTGCTTCTCTTATAAACTGTAAATCTGATAAGAGGTTAACTATGGACAAAAATAAAGGGTTTTCTCTTTTGGAAGAAACATGATGGAATAACCATTAAATGAGCTTAAAAGTCAGCCACCCAGAGAATGTTGGAGCACATGGATCTGGTGGAAACAGATGCTGTAATTTTGCATGTCTCCAACAAGAGGAAAAATTGATACAGTTAGCATGTAACACATTTCACTTCAGTAATCTGAAATTATGTGAACTGCTAGAAGTAGTAGTCCTGGCTCCTTTTAGTATTTATGTAAAGAGAGACAGACACCTACAAAATGTTGTTCATTCTATTTTAAACAGCTTTGTTAGAGAATTTGCCTATCTGKCCTTTGGCTGTAGAAKGAGCTTAGGAAACTGGGTTAGGTARAACACCAAAATTTGTACGTAGCTAAATGTGAGCTGAATCTCACACTTAAGCAGCATGTCATGTTATCACAGTGTGGCTGTGTCCTGAGTCCACCATCTATTCACACATCTCACAGCTCCACTAGGGCCACTGGATACTCCTCATAGAGTCATGGAAAAGTCTAGGTTGGAACGATATTTTTTACTTTAAAACACCCTCACACTTTGGCCTCCTGAAAGACAATYGCTCACTGTGTGCCCTGTACATCCTGTTTCTCAGAGTTTCAATACTTCAGGGCTCAGCACTGTTTCCAGAGCTTTACCTCTTCTGCCCGGGACGTTCATCCTGCAATACAGTCTTATGGCTCATTGAAAGTGTTTTCTTAATAGTTTAAGAAACCTGAAGTCAGATATCTATTTCACTCATCCACTTAGAATTCAGACACTGTGCCAGCTCCTGTGGAGCTACCATAGATTTGCATGATTGTATAACTATGTCCCCAAATATTACAGAGTTTTTATGTATCCATGTTCAGAGCAAAATTCAAGTATACTGAAGAAAAAAGAAGACCTAGATGGTGATCTGTTCCCCACTTTTTTAAGGTTTGTGCAGTACATTAATAGGTAATACAGCATCAATGACATACTCTTCTTTCAAAGCCTTCATTCATCTTCTAGAAAATGTAACTAACATTGATTTCTGTGCCCAAGTCTCTTAAGAGCTGGGTAGGCACTGCCAAGGGTGTAAAAAAATTAGTCTTAAGTACGTTAGCACATACATTAACGATCCTGCAAGGATGGCCAGAGGTAAATGCCTTGGTGGAGAAGTCTTCATCCAAAATGCTCTTAAGTCAGCAGTGAGACCAGGAATTCTCCATATACTCAGAGCTCTGTAGAAAGTCCCTTTTCCAAATTATTTGCATGTAGGAGATCAACAGCTCTCAGGACTGAGTTCTCCTACAYGCAGATTCCACAAACTGAGGACAAAGTTTCAAATGATCTTGCTTCAAATTTGGCATTTTAGTAAAATCTGGATTGCCTAAAGAGCTCAGCCTCCCACAGAGAACACCGTGATTCACATAATCAGATACTTGCAAAGATCCAGGGCATAAGACATGCTCCATGCYCCGGGTTCTCATGGAGGTATCTAAATAAGAGCCGAGCTTTTCTGAAAACATAAGTCTGTATTTTATAAAGCGAGGCTTTCAYAGCACTTTAATATCAGGAATTTATTAAGACCTGTAGCACCTTTGCAAGATAGAGTTATATTTCTACTCTTCTAATTTTACTTATAGATAAAATGAGATACAGAGAGGTGAAACTGATGTGCATAAGATCATAAAGGAACTATAAATTAACRCTGAGTTTGGAAAGGAAAGGTCAGACATCACAACTCCCACTCCCTTCTTTAAGCACTGGACCCCTAAAGTCCTTAAAAAATCCTTCAAAGTGATTAGAAATCAGATTTTATTCAATTTCCCCTCTGTGATTCATCTCACAGGCTGTGTGACCTAAGAGCTTCATTCAGGGTTTGGAAGAGACAGAATGAAACATTTATTAATAAATAAAAAGAGTTTGGAATATTTAACGGGACCAAAGTTTAAAGATTATAAAGATCTGAGGCTCTTTAATAAATATTAAATATCCATTTTTCACCTCATTTTTGGCCAGGCATGAAGTGTGATGGCAAATTGCAGGAACAACGAATTCTGAAGTCAGCAGACCTTTATCTTTGTTATAGGCTCTTTCTAATAAGAAATACTCCTATTCCCTTCAGTTGATGCAAATGTGCAGTTACTCTGATTAGCGTGAAGAGCACCAAACGGCAATGGAAATCAAGGAACCTAATTATTTCCAGCAGTCACTTCAAAGATGCTCCACTGAAATGAAAGACAAGTCTCTCACCTCTTGGGCCCTATTATGTTTTAAACTTTGCCTAGCCCTGCTGACATGCCACCTCTGCTTCAGATGGATTTGATGAATCATGAAAACAGCATCATTTACAGTTCAAGGTACCAAAGCAATTTTCCATTGGCACCTTTATCCCCTTTCTGCTGCAAAATAGAAGTATAGGAAAAAAACTCCAATGAATTTTCAGCAGTCAAGTGACTTCTACCAAAAAAGGAAAAAAAAAAAAGAAAGAAAAACACGAAGTAAAAGGAAAAGGAAAGGGAAAAGGAAAAGGAAAAGAGCATAGTGAATATTCTCTGAGAGCAAATATACATGCATGGGCAGTGCTATGCACACGGGTGCCCGTCTGTACAGGCATGCTTCAGCACTAACAGACTGTGGCAAAGTATAGGCGAAGGGTTTTCTGTAACAAGAACCGAGAGGAAGACAGGAAGATACAGAGGGCAATAGCACAACTACAGAGTCTGGTRGCAGAGGCTGTGAGACATCTCCATATTCGAAGGAGTGAGTTCAAGCCGTGTGSTGAAGGTTGTCTTTGGACAACTCATAGGTAACTGGGCGCCAGGTTAGCTGGAGTGGTGAGTTAGGAACATGCTACTAATTACTGCCCTCCCCGTGCACCACCGACTGTGGAAACCAGCCTGCCTTTTCTGTCCTGCCTCTGTGGCAGCCTTTAACCACACTTCATTACAACTATTGCACCCTCAGCACCTACTCCCGACCTACACTTAACCGAGATGATGCCCCTGCTTGCAGACTGTGATGCTGACAGAGCAGAGCAGCCCTTCTGCGCCTGCTCCCTGCTCCTGCGGGAAGAGGGCTGTCATGAAGGGCATTAAGGTCTGTCAGCCATACGGCAGGCTCATGTGGTCGGTTCAGAGGCTTTTCAGCTTCCCAGTCTGGGATTTATTGATTTTTTTTTTTTCTGTTTCCAGAATGGAATAGCAAGGCTGGTCTATTAAAATAGCACTAACCCTCATCGTTATTTCAGGCTTTCTTTAACAGACAGTTGTTCTCATTACTTAGTCTAAGGAGGCTACCATTTTATGTAAAATTAATTTCCTTCCTGAAACTGTGTGAGTAGAGTTGAATATATATTTCCCCCCAAAAAATGTCATGAAGTTTTTTTTTCTTAATTATACCTCAGGACATTTCACGGCTGCTTGAGAAATGCTGCAAAAGTCTTACAGAAAATGTTTTCTTTTTTTTTTTCTTTTTCTGGTAAAACCTTCGCAAGATGGTGTTTTAGTATTGACAGGTGTGAAATTAAGGGAGTTTCAGTTTTATGTGAAAACTGATCTTCATCAGTCAGGAAGATATATCTCAAAATGTTTTTACCTATCATTCGAACAAGGGCTGATATTTTCCAGTAGAAAGGCATAAAATTTCACATTATTTTAATGTACTACTTTTTTTATATAAAATTTCTGTGAACTGTCTTCTGGCCTGACACCCTAGCTTTGACCCTTAAATATCAGCTTCATCAGCTAGCCACTGAATTCAAAGCTGGAATGAGTTCTTTTATAAGGTGATAACAGACAGAAACTGATGTGAGCGTACAGAGAAAGCTTTCTTCCTTCTGCGTCWAGCTTCCAGCCCCTCTCAGAAGGAACTCCTATCTGAGGTGAGGCAAAATTTTCCTAATTTTAGAGAGTGCGTGAAGTTTTTCATCAAAAATCCAATTTTCAACAAAGGCCCTGGATTCTGCTCCTGATCCTGTCACAGACTGTACTGTAGCTTCAAATGAAACCATTAATCTCTCTGTGTTCTGTTCCCCAATAAAATGACATAGTAGAGCTTCCTTTCTCCTCTTTCTTTGTCTTTATGATTTATTTGTTTTACTTCTCTGCCATGTTTTCACTGTGTATTTGAGCTGGAGGCTGTAAATACGTTTCATAACAACAATACGTTTAGTCTTGGATTTGAAGATCATTTAATGGATCCTGAACCAGCACAATGACAACTCCACTAAGGAATCAATTGACTTAGATCATTTACAATCAGTTAATTCACTTTCCTGTTTAAGTAGTTTGCTTTTATTATATTAATAGAGTGGCTGAAAAATGCATCTGAAGGGAAATATATACAGGAGTTAGATATAAATCCCAGGATCACTTTGACATTTTGTACAGCGCCTAGCCCAAAAGGATTGATTCAATGATTAGAGTTGCCTAAAGTCTTTGTATTACTTTTGAGTTTTAATCCTCATCTCTCCAGACTGCTAGTTTTTCTCCTATTCACTGCCCTTAAATCCAATCTAATTCCATCACACATCAAACCCTGGGGTAGGTTTTTCTGAAACTTGGTTGAATAAATTTTCTTATGTTGTAATCTTTTTTTTTACTTTTTCCCCATTCCTATTTGCTTAAAAATAAATAGTATCTTTTCTGTAATTCCAGACAGAACACAGAGCGCTCACCCTATTACTCTGCAGCTGAATTCTAAGTATAYAATTATACAGGGAGGATCTTTAGATAAACCAGCTTGAGGACTTTCGAACATTAAACTCAAATCAGATAACGGCTTTCATCTTGTGCACTGCATTACACATTATGCAGCAACTAAGTCGAAAGCTCAAGGAAAAAAATATACCTTCCATGGGTATAAAGATGTCAAGGTAATAAAATAAGGAGATGCAAAATCCTCCAAATAAAAGAGGAATGAGAAAGATGAAACAAATAGACTATGCTGCCTGTTACCAACAGCTTGTTGTAGTCTTAGAGACTTGCCCAAGTAGAGACTACATTTGCCTTTTCATGTACGGCTGAGGGCTAAAAAAAAGACCAAATACTCTAGGTGAATGTTGAGTCCCAGATCAAACTGCTAATAGAGTATTCTATGTAAAACAAGCAAGGCAATTATTCCATTCAGCTGTGCTCTGGTAGGGCCTTAATTGGAAGAGTGTGCTCAGTTCTGAACTCAGCGCTTTATTATACACATAGATATTAAAAAAGGTGAGGGGGAGCAAAGAAGCGGTTCATKGGAATTCATATGTAAAAAGGATTAGGAAACTAATGCTCATGAGAAGAGTTCAAGGGAACTGGACACATGAAAGAAAGAATGAAGCTCAGCATAGAAGTGATTATTATACATGCATTCAGTTATAAAATGCAGAGGTGAGGCAGAGCATTTGCTCTCATGGGGTGACATGGAGTAAGCAGCACACATCTCATGCATCAGATGAAGACCTCTTAAGACTGATTCTAACAATATAAAACACACAGAGATTTTTGTTGGCCTTCTTTTATTGGCCRGGCTGTGAAAACGCCATCATTTCATGCCAGGATGGGACATTTTTACACAGATTTGCTACAGCTGCCTTTAGACTTAGGCACTTGATTTTGAGACCTGAGCAGGATCCCAGAGCCTGAGCTATGCAGAAGTCATTGACGGTCTCTTCAATGTCACTCAGAACATATTCTTCAGTGTTATCTGTTCTTCTTGCCCAAGAGRACCATGTAGGATGTGAACTTACAGCTGGTTCCCTGCAGATAGTGTAAATTCTTTGCATTCAAAGAAATGCATCCTCTTACTCAATAAGTTTATGGTAGCAGTTTCATAAGGATCTGAATGAACTGAGGCTCTCTGTTAGATTGCACYATACAAAGTAAGATACATCCCCCTCTGTCCTAACAAACACTTGCAAGAAACATTTCTATTTCTCAGCATCCTCCGAATACTAGGTTCTACTACAGGCAGATAAGGCATTTCAGCAGCACAAGGAAAGCGGTTCAAAATAATCCATATCACTTGCCCAAAACTCTTCCCAAAGCTAACTTTCTTTCTTATGTTCCCATTATTTTCGACTTCTGCTTCTATATTTGTAATTCCTGCAACATCTTAAGGACCAACGGCACTGCTAGCTTAGGAAGCCCTGTGAAGACCTGTCTTGTGTTTTGTTTAATTCTCATCAAGAACATGTCATTTCCACTGTCTGCTTCCCACTCTCTTTGACTTGTCCTTTTAGATCATGCCTGGCTGGTATGTGCAGCCAGGCTATGGATGAGCCTGGATGTTAGCTGGGCCTTCTGGGTGCCCAGTGCAATGCATAAGCCCTGCAAACTGGTAGTTACAAACCTCAGTCCTGGGCATGTGTTTTTCTCTGTCACTAATATTTCAGGGTTGAAACTGTAGGGAGCAGAATTTACCAGGTGCTACTGTCACGTTGTGGGTGTAAATTAACAACAGCATAGCTGTCTTTTTGTAACAATAACATTCCAGGTAAAGTCTCCCATTGCACACTATCTTTGCAACTTAAGATGATCTTTCCAGGAAAGATGAAGAGAATTATAATTAAATCTGTGAACAACCTGAAGGCTTAGAGGGGAGTGGGAAATCATTTGTCCTAAAGTCCACGGAAAAAATCTTTGGGAACACAGTAAGTGTTCTTGTGGGAAGTAGCAGTGGATTGGGAGTGGGATGGGTTACTTGTTTTGTTTTCTTTTTTCTTTTTTTCTTTTTTTTTTTTTTTTTTTTTTTTTTTTTTTTTTTTTTGCATTTTCACCTTGTAAGCTAGCAGTGCACGTTTAAAGAGGTATAACATAAACATATATACACTGGTAAATGTTGTTTTATAAGTATTAGTAATACTACCTGCAAGCAGACGAGCAGAAAAATGTCCTAAAGATAATCAAACCTTATGCTTCAGAGTGTATGTTGATTGCTTCTAGYGGTCAGGAAGGAATTTATTACTGCATAACTGGTTGGAGAGACGGTGGGCTATTTTAAGAAGTGGTTTACTTTATTCTACAGTATCAGCTAAAGTCTACTCTTATTAGGACTTGGATTGCATAGCTCAATGATACAAGAGTTTTCTTCAAATGTAAGGAGAAAGCTAGCTATCTCACAGTTATTCTACACRTTATGACATTTTCCTTAGTCTATTGGATGAAAATCCTTTCCCTCCATTCAATGTCCATCATGGTTGTCTGCCTGGTAAAACACTAGGAGGAGAACAGCCAGAGAAGACCCCTGCACCTAAGAGACATCACCACATCATCTCTGAAAGACTCAGGATCAGCACTGCACAAAYGCATCAGTCCTAGCCTTTGCATCAGGGCAGCCTGCAATCGTTAATCCAAACAAGCGCCTGGATAAGTAGGAGGAGAGGATTAAAAGATGGTTGCCATGCAGTCTAGGTCCCAGGCTGGAGGAGAGGACAAGCAGAGCTGGACCTTCCCCTATCCAGGTCATCATACACTTTGTAGATATTACAGAGCAAAAAGTCTCTTTCAAATATGTAAATTTCGTATTTGTTATCTCAARAATCAAGAATTAATAAAAATCTCTATTGTGATTTTATTGATAGGGAAACCGAGGCATAGAAAAAGGAAGTGATTCCCACAGAGATGTAGAGCAAGTGCGTGGCAAAGCTGGAACTAAAATCCAAGTTCTCTGYCTCCCAGTCCAGGCCACTGGATCCGGCTGCTTTCCATCCTACTTCCAAACACTTCATTCAGTTTCTGTAGTCTTCTCAATGTCAAGCTTTTCTGCTGTTCTTTGCGGATGGCCCTCCCAATCAATTATGTCAGAACAATCACCAGAATGGTATAATAATGTATAATTTTTCATCTAAATTAAAATGTACTTAGGAGACCTTCATTTCCCTCACATTTCATTGCATTCATCAGAAATACAGCAGGAAAAAAAGAAAAAAGAAAAAAGAACTCCGAGCAAACACTGTGAGTTGTTTACAAATGCTTCAAGTGCAGTAAGACACAGACTGTCGTTCTGCAAGGCCCTCCTCTTCCCATCACACAAGAGATTTACCAGGAAAACTCTAGAGAAAGAGATAGTGGGGTAGAGGGGCCAACTCTGATCTTTAGGAAAACAATTTGTATGACGAGATGATGTTGCATTTAGAAATCTTCTGGTGTACTGTAAAATAGTAATTGCTATCTATCTAGAGACGTTCTCATTTCTCATCTCTCTCAGTGAGAGAAAGTACAAATTAATTACTATCCTGTGTATGCCTCAAAGACTAATGCCCTGCATAGAAAACATCCAGGGTGAAAATCAGGCCATATTTATTTCAGTTAAGCTATTTAAATGTAGGTTAAAATTGTAATAGTCTCACAAGCAATTCAGACAAAGCAAGACAATTCAACAGCTTTGCCAACAGATCTTCAACTAACTCAGATRTTTTCTCACCCAATTCACTGCAAAGCTGTTCATGTATAGAAAGAATAGATACAGGTGTGTATATAAACAGAATAGATGCTGGTTTCTGAATTAATGAATGCAACAGCAATCCTACAGTCAGAACTATAAGTAAAATTCTTCTCMAGAGTAGCTCATTGCATTTAAATATCATATTCTTGCAGCTTAGCAATAGACTAGTTATTAATCCAACCATCCAACCAAAAATGTGTAATTTAGCAGCAGTCTGGGTTATGTGYGAGCGAGAGTACCACAAAGGCACACTGCCTCCCCGAGCTCTTTCTCTCTGCTGGCTTCCTGAACCCTGATAGCCCATATGTTGCTCCTTCTCTCCAAATAGCTTCCTTGCTTCTGTCTGTCCCTGTCTCTACCTCAGATTTTAGCGAGCTTACATAAAAAYGTGGGTTACCTGGCATGTGGATTACTACAAAACCTGTTTTCAAGTATGATCTTTTTAGAGAGGCACAAGTAATCTCAATTGCAAATTGTAATCCTAAAAATACTGTGCTGTTACCCTACAAAGAGGGCTAACATATATTATTATATTTTCATGGAGATGACTTCTTTCTCGCCCTGAAAATTTGGGCCAGTTGGATATTGAARGCTTTATACATTTTTCCAAACAATGACGGCCCCAAAACACCAGGCACCTGCAGTCAGACTGTTGCTCATCCAGGAACTACACATGGCCAGCGTGATGTTTTTGCTGTTATTTTTCTCCAGATTCCCAACTCCTCACTCTAAACGACTTAACAGCGTAAGTGTGGGCTTATAGCAAAACAATATCACTGCAAATGCTTTGTCCAAAAGATACAGGGGAAAAATTGCATTACTGTTAGAAGAATCAATTAGGATGTGAATGGGCGTGTGGAAATTTCAATTCTCTCTCATACCACTACATAATCGAGGGAATGCTTTGATTTTAAAACCAGTGAAGTGGCTGCATATTTCAATCCTCAATTGTGTAGGAAAACACCAAATAAGATATTAACATTTTTTCACTCACAGAGAAAAAAGCTTTTTTTTTTTCCTTTGAAAATGAATAAGAAAAATGGAAGTAAATTTGAGAAACTCCAACTCCCCCTGCTGAATTAGTAGGACTAATTGTACAGCCCACAACTTAGCAATGTAAGTAAACAATTGGCCATGTGAGGTTTAAACATTCTTATTTCTATTATAATACTTTCCAGAATCCTCACTGGACATAGATTTGTTTTCAGATTCAACTAAAATGGCCAGCACTTTTCAAAAGAAGGACAAGGACAAGAAAAGGAAAAGGGAATGGGAAAAGGAAAAGAGAAAGGGAAAAGGGAAAAAGGGAAAGGGAAAAGGAAAGGGAGAAAGAAAAGGGGAGAGGCAAAGGGGAGAGGCAAAGGGGAAGAGGAAGGGGAACGGGAGCAAATGTAACCTGCTTGGGGTCACACTGTCAGAGCAGTAGTAACCATTTCTTTAGAGTCGTGCTGTCCTCGCTAGGCAATACTGCCATGCAGCAGAACCTGGCCAGCGCRGAACAGCTGGGTGAAAGCAAAGAGCTACATTTTCCAGCTACATTCTAATCTCATTTACTTCAGGACTTCATTGAAATTATATCAATGTATAAAAATCAAAAAAAAAAGCATGCAGTGTATTTGAGAGGAGACGTGAGCCGTTACGTCTTTGTCGGTTTCACCTGAAATATTTATTTGTACATATTGACAATGAGCATTTACAGCGGTCTACTGAGGAAATATTATCCTAGGCTGCTTAAACCACTGTTCTAATCGACCGTGCAYTAGATTGGCAGGGCTTTCATTTGGAAGCCTTCTCCAGCAGGGCTTTGTGGAGCTCCTTATCCCAGGGAATGTAAATATCCTTCTCATCTTCCCACTCCAGCAGAAAGGAAGGGGGAGGAAGAGCGCATTTCTGGGCCTGCGGCTATCATTTTAGCCATCCATTCAAAGGTAGCACGCAGACATGCGTGATAAAGGAGACTCAGGTCTTTGGGGCAGGTAATTTTTTTCTGCCAGCAAAGTTTGCGTGGAGGGGACTTTCCACAGTCAGGGGATGATGGAGATCTTCTAACAAGGCTGAGCAGGGGCAGGGACCTTTGATGTCCACTGACAACTCTGCTTGGGCTAAAGCTTTCTTTCACTAAAACTTTCTTAGTTGAGAACCCCAAACTGGCCGTTTATCACAGGTCCATCGGCTTTATCCCTAACCTCAGCTCCACACAGGATGTTCATTGTTCATGGATACATACAAGCACAGGGTGAAAAACCACTGCACAGGCACTCCTGCCATCCTACTGACACACGGGGTCCTGTCCTTCAAACTCTAAATTTGCTCTCTGCAGAGATAGCAAAGCTCTGAGCACAGCTCCAAGCCTGACCAAAAACTACAGTCCAGAGCACAGGCGATGCCCCGTCTTAGTACACCTACCAGCTTAGAAGCTACCAGCCTGGGCAAGGTTTCCATAGCTTATGTTTTCTCAATCTGCAAGCAGCTCTTGGGGCAGCTGCAGGAAGAGGCAGCAGAGAGAAAGGGGAGCACTTTGTGGTCACTGCCACTCCTAACACCATTTTCCACCAGCCACCACCTCCTGAGACCATGCCAGCCTCCCTGTGGGTAGCACTCCTTTGCGATGCAGAAGTGGGCATCTCCCTGCCCTCAGACCCAGCGCTATTGCACTGTGCAAGTATGATCTTCAGGGCACACTGGGAAGCGCACACAGCCTCCTAAAGAATTAATAGGCTTTATTTCTGCCACTGAATAACAGCTGTGGCTATGAACCATTTCAGTCGTGTGTGGCAACAGCTCAGAGCAGTGCTAACAGCTCTGGGTGCACGAAAGAACGTTTCTAAGTGAAGGGAGAAGTGTGGTAAATCCCTTTATACCATCAGCATACACCAGGCAATGGCCTTTGCTTATGCAGATCATAATCATAATCATTATCTTTTATGGTGAAGTACTTCAGTATTATGGGGCACAGGTACTTTTTCAAAGTGGTTACTAACACATTAAATAAGGAATTTAGAGCTGGGAAACATTTGATAAATGGCTGGTTGGGGGAACAYTTCAGCCATAAAATCAGCTTGTGATAACAACATGGCTTCAAGTTTGAAGAGGCAGAATCATCCCCGACTTTCAGGTAGGGCTGAGGATGGTCAGAGAGACGAGGCTTTCTTCCTTTCACCTGTCTCTCCAACCAGTGTCTTCCCAGGCAAATACTCTTTTAGACTCTGATCCAGCTTAGCACTTCAGCATGTGAGTAGCTTTAAGCTTGTATTAACTTCAAATAAATGTCCTATTAGAAATGCCAGGAGGAGGCCTGAGCATGTCCATGTGAAGATTTAAGTGGGAGTGTTCAAGCTTGTACACAGCATGTTTCACCTACTGAGGATCCAACAGGAATGACTTATTTTTCTACTCCTCTCTCTCCATTTCTGCAGCAGGACAAGTCTCCAAAACTGAGCAGAAAGCATCAGAGGTGGGATCCACTGCACTGAGCTTTGGGGAGGATTTTGCCTTATTACATTAGCTGCCTGTGTAAGCAACATGTCCCCTTTCATCCCTGGTAAATGATCATGTCTCCTCAGATAGGAGGGCTGATGAAATCAGAGCAGCTTCTGTTGTTTCTGGCTCCAAGGTTAATTTTATCAAAAGCAAAGCTCCTTTGACTGCTATCAGCAGAAAGGAAAATAAAGCTCTTTTTATTACAGCGATATCAATAGCAGCATTTGTCTGACCTCCTTACCACCTCTCCTCTCTACACATCCACTGGCTCCAAATTAAGGATGGGGGAATAGATCTGATAAAATAGTGCCAAGATAGGAATCTTAATATTTCAGAAACCCATAACACAAAAATTAGGAAGAACCAAAGCAGCCCAATTTTGACCTTCAAAGATGGCTCAAAATCAAAACCATAGGGCTGTGTTTGTTTTACCCATCGCAGTCTTTGGAGCAGGTTAAATGAGGCAAACTCATGCCCTAAACAGCCAGGGCATTAGTTTTATGAAGACAAATCCAGCCCTACGGTGCCATATCTTTGCCAACAAGAGGAAACTGGAGACAACATAGAGTGATTCCAGATGGTTTTACCAGGTCTTTTCCAGTGTCTAGAAAAAGGTTAAGAACTGATGTGTGAAAACTAGAAAAACTAGAAAATGTCTGGATTAGAAGTCAGCATAATGATTAACAATGTCTCAGAGCTTTTTCATTCATTTCTAATTTCTTTTCCATCATGGTCTAGAGGAATAAGCAAAGATAAGGAGAGAAGAAAAACTTGACTCATTTTTCTGGTTCCTTGCCAGTGCCCAGAAATGTTGCTCTTCAGAATAGGGTTAATAATGATATCCTTCCTTCCGGGGCCATGTGTGGCTATGTATACAGAACTGTGGCCCAGAATGAAGTGAAGGGATATCAGGTAATTCAGGCTCTGAAGTGGCTCTAAGGCAATGAGGGTTCAATGGCAACAATTTCCTCTGTGATCTTAGAGAAATCATATTGGGTCTGATATTCACTAATATTGAAGAATTTTAACATCACAGGAGAAGTGAAAAGTGAGTGTAAATGTTATACCCACTTCATCGCCCGTTAATGCTGCCAGAGTAGTGGAAAGCAAATTTAGTGCAAATGAGAATCACACATTTTATCTTTCTGTGCCTCAGTCTGCATCTGTAATATAGAAGTTAATAAAACTGCCTAACTCTCTTTCACTCTTTCTCTCACTGCTCATCAGCCCTGTTTATCTGAGCTATAAGCTCTTCAGCCCAAGAAGTGTCTCTCATAGTATCTTCGTATAGAAGATGTGCTGGCCCTTGCTTAAGGCCAGCTTGATCTTAGCTGATATCTCTTAATGCAGTGCTAGTATACATGCTAATAGTAACAATGTTCCCTCAGTGAACACTGGGATTCCTCTTAAAGTCTTTTTTGACTGTTCTGGGATCTAAGAGAGACATCAGAGAGACATTAGAAGTTGAAAAAGGGAAGTGGCTTTCTCACAGGTTGACACCCTGCCAGCAATCATAACAAACCCTGAAATTGGTATTTTCACCCTCATTTAGATGATCAGGTGTAAATATAAATTTTAATTATTTACATAATTAAGTCAGTAATTTGCTGCCCATCAGAAATGTTTGACGATATTTTGGTGCCATCTGTTTCCTAATTGAACGTAATCTCTAAAAGATGTTACAAAAATGTCTACAAAATAATAATGATAAACACGAAACAATTCCCATCTTTCCTCCTCCCCCCCCCCCAAAAAAACCTGCTATTTTCAGTTATTTCTTAGGAAAAAAAGAAAAATGGAGTGCAGATGTGCCGGGGTCTCACGGATAGATGAACAATGAAATGGCCAAAAATATGTCCTTAGAAGGGTGATGAAGCTTGCAAGATGCATAGAAAAGGTRTGATTGCAGGGTATAGATGGAAATAATTCAGAAAAGCTAATCGAGAATGGTTTGTAGGGCCTTTGTAAGTGATGCCTAGAGCTTGTGGTCATCTTTCGATCTTCAGCCACATCGAAGGTGTTGTAAGGTTCTGAATTCATCAAATTTTCGATGTGTAAGAAGAGTAGAGTTGCAAGAATGCAAAAAGCAGTGCAAGTCTGAAAAAAAAAATGGCAACATGCAATAATAAAAAAATGCTCAKACATAAGAACTACATCTGTATACAGATTTTTCTCCTTCTCTTCTGCAGAAAAAGGAAAATTTTCAAAGTTAAATCACAGTTTTGGAGGTTTAGTTACCAAGCAGCACACAGACTTTCAGATGTTTCAGACAAAAATGCTATAACTGCTTTGCTCCATGAAATTAAGCTGAAAGATTCAAGCTGTGTCAGAAGACATGTCCTCACCCCTTCTTTTGAGTGCAATGAAGAACTGTGTGGATAGGCTTTCATTCCTTTTTGGCACATCTCTTTCTAGGTTTGTCCTGAACACAAGCTTTCCAGGATCACTTTCTGATCTTAACTACATTCACAATTCCTGTTACTGAGCCCTGGGTTGCAAAACAATCAGAACATGCTCATTTCTGAAATGAATCAGTTTATCAAGCTTCAGAAAAGATTCAGCTCAAGTCTAATACAAGTCTGCCCTAAAGATTTAGGTTAGTAGTTACTTTATCCCTTGCCCTGTAGAGGGACATAACCTTGCTGATTGAGTTGTCAAAATCAAGGACTGTCTGATGGCTCCCAACAGACCTATATAAAATTGGTGTACTCAAATCAATTGGCTTTGCTGAAATTGARAGAACTGTTTGTCAACCACATATGGTGCCCATTTGTTCATGTGGACRGACTCCAGACATTGCACCAGCACTGTTAAGGCCAGAGCTCCTTCTAGTAGGTGGCACAAGATTTCCATGGGAAAGTCTTGTTACCTTTTCTTCAAACACTTCCCTCTATGCCAGACAGATGGGGAAGATGAGAGATGTTATTTATTAATGAAATTTGAAGGAGAATGAAAGCACAAAAATCAGTTGTGTGCGAATGCATGTYAGGACAGTTACGTAGCACTTCTATTAGTATATTCCAAAGTCGCTTGAATTATAATGAAACATAGAAAAGATAAATATTTTTCTCTCATGTCACAAAAAATCATCACACTCAAAGAAGTGTTAAAATCTAGTAGCTAATGAATTTGATAGGACAAGCATATTATCATCTCTGTAGTCACATTAACTTTCCAATTTCTTTTCTTTTAATCTCTGCTTTCAATTGTGCATGAAGAAATCTGCTCAATTTAGTGCTGACCTAAAGGGCTTGGTTTTTTGTTTGTTATTCAATTTTTAGGAATGCTAACATACCTCTTTTTGAATTATTTSAGTTTGGAAACAAATGTACTTTCCTCATATGTTCTGGTCAGACATTTTGCACTTYGATTTCTCAAAAATAGATCAAACTGGACTTGTCAAGCCTGTCAAACTCCTATTTTGCAGAGGTAGTTGTGACATAAACCTAAGCCAAGCTTGAAGAAAATTAGTTGAATGGTTGTAAAATTAATAACACTTAAACAGGAAATTGTAATTTTACAAATTATGGCATTTTCTTCCAGTTTGAATATTTTTTAACGTATGTTCATGAGCAATCTTTTTAATGTACACTGGCAAAAAGAATTCACAAATTACTAATTTTGTAATTATTAAAACAATAGAGACATATTTTATTCTCAGTAAAATCTACCAAACAAGTCAAGTTTGATTTTTTCTAACTTTTAATCTTTCCAAACTGTAGATTCTTCCAAATGCTGTAAGTTTTTTAATATAATTTAAGAGGCTTAAGTTACTGTAAGCCCTTAGAGAAGTTTAAGAGGCTTACTGTAAACCCCCTAAAACCGCAGAGCAATTTAAGCAGTTAGAGCACCCCTCAGGTCCACACCCTTGCCTGGAGTAAAGTGGCACAAGCCCACTGGTTTCAACAAACAGCCAGCAGTTCTCTCCTGCCAGGAATTCAGCCCTAAAACTTTAGAAGCCTTAAGCCACTCCGGGACCTTGTGTGCACAAAGCAATCAGGTGCTCCAGCAAGCCCTTGTTAAAAAAGTTTGAGCTGCCAGTACCAGTACAACATCTTGAGTCCATGCACAGCAGCCTTTGTAACACAAAGACTTCATAGACATTTTACAGGTGCTAAAGTATTCTGGTTCTGCAACAYGTACAGCCCGAAGTACTGCAGCTAGCACAATCCGTAGGGTTGCTCCCCAGGAAGAAAGAGGCGCCAAGGTGCTTTGGGCCAGCTTCAAGCGTTGGATTATTATGGGTATACCTCAAAAACAATCTTTCTTAGGAGAAGATATAAATGATCTCCTGCAACCAGACCCTTCTGTTAATGGTACAGTAAAGTAGAAAATTAGCTAAGCTTGGAAGCAGTTTCTCAGAGAAATTCTGGCATGCTCCTGTTCTCTCAGTACCACTCTTCACCACAATTGCACAAAGCCTCATCAGGCTGCAGGATCTCAAGTCTCAGCACTCTCAGCTTGAGCACAAAGCAACTGGGCATGCAGGTCCAGAGGGGTTTCGCTTAGCTCACTGTGACCACTTGCAAATCCTAATACGCGCATCCCAATGAGGATACTATACTCATATGGCATGTAGTTGATGGCATTAGTAGACTTCTATAAATGAATGATGCAGTTTAGTGTGCCCACCACACATGCATCCTCCTTGAGGTTTAATGTGAAGGCTGCAGCTCCACACAGGTCAAATTGTAATATAGGATCCAGTCTGTTGATGTTTGGTCTGAGATTTATTTGTAGATTTAGGTTTTGTCACTGAAATTCATCTCTGTTCCAAGATGGGAATTGAGACCCTAGAAACCACTGATCCACTATCCAAATCACACCTGAATGTGAAATGCACTAATGGAGCTAGTCAAGATCCGGCACTAAGAGGACCTCAATCCACATGGAGCTCCCAAGGTTTCTAATCATTGACTCAAATGATCTTTAATCAAGGAAGAGGATTCCGAGTGGACCATTAGCTAGGAAGCCACTCCTGTATGATCAAGGCTCAGTATAGAAAATCTTTCCTGTTCTTCTGGTGAAAACCTTTATAGGATCTAGCAAACAGCTTCATTCAGTGCATACCCAGAGGCTGGATGCTAATTCAATTTCAGCCAAGACCTACAGGCACTGGAATGACAAATCTTTCCTTAACACTCTTATTAAATCCTAATCTCAATCTTATTCATCATTATTAAGCCCTGAAATTGGGCTGAATATTTAAATGAGGTGAAATGTAAAGGTGTTGGGAATATATGAGATGGGGGAAGAGGAAGATTTAAAGAGACAACTTGAATTCCCTTCATGAACTGAAGAGTAATCTATCCAGGTTTAGAAACCGATAGAGGTAGAAGATTTTCAGATGTCACTAAAAGGGGGAAAAGAAAAAAGAAAAAAAAAGGAGAGAGAGAGAGAATGAAAAAGAAATTACCTATTAGACTCCATACTTATAATATTAGTCTTTCAAAGACTTCTTAGTAAAGTAGCAGGGAGATAGGGAGGAGGGTTTGAAGGAGACTAAGGACATGTAAAGAAAAGATGAACTGAGCGATTAAATGCACCAAGGTGATTTAAGAAACATTGAAATATTATTTCACTGAGGCGTCTGTTTGGCCCAGGCTAAATATGAGGAATGGTCTGTATCAGTCTGGTCTATGAAAGCAAACTTCTGTCAGCTGCCTCACACTATAGGAAAGTGTGAAATGCTTTTAAAGATCTCAGATACACATAAATGAAGTTATTTCTGCTTTGCACAGTACTGGTTACAGGAGACTCAAAATCTACATTGAATACCTGCCCAACCAGGATTTTCTTAAGGATAATACTGTGGTTTTGGAAGCAGTGGAACAAGACAGAAAATTAGGCTTAGCTGCTTACCACAGAGCCAGACCTTGAAATTGGCTTTCTCCACGGGGGACCAGGTTATAGTCTCAGCTACTCTAGTCCTCTGGGACTCTCAGGATCAATCCAGTGCCAATCTCATCTTCAGACAGTTTTGCTGATGTAAGGGACATCACAATCCGCCTCTCAAGGAACGGATACTTTTTGCATTTAAAAATAAAAATTCATATTTATAGCATTTCATGAAGCAGGGTGACCCACACCATCTGCTCCTTCTGACAGTACTTGAGAAGCCGGCAGGTCTGCTTTTCAAATCATGTTACATATATATACAATACTTTTTCATTTTCCTTTTTTTTCAGATGGGACTAAGTTGGAGGAATAATTCTTGCTCCCTTCCTACAGTCCCTGCCTACCCAAAATAACTCATTGAAGATTTGTGCATATCCACAATCTGTATCCCAAAATGCTAAAACAATCTACTTAACCTTTACACCAGTTAATGCATACATTAAAATGAGGACCTATATATGATCATAAAAATGTGAGAAATGGAAACGCACTGACATAAAATCAAAGAGCTCGGCCATAAAAGGTGTCACTTTTATGTGATTATCTTGCCAATATCTCCATGTTGCTAAACTAAATCAAACTGCAATTTTCCCCACATGTATTGCATTTAATGGAGTCCGTTAATGGCAGCGATTCCTTATAGATCTCCCTGTAATGGAAGAACAGTTCCTTGTGCGACAGCACTAGAGAAGCTGAACCCCCCTTACGCTGCCATATATCTTATGAGCTTGACCTTATGTGACTTGCTTTGTCAGGCAACGCTGAGCACCGCTTTTGCTAAGACAATCCTTCAGGAAGATGGAGAGGTGTTTCAAGGAGCTAGCTGCTGCCAGAGACTGGACCAGGCCATGTCCAGAGATGCTCTCAGCTGCCTCCAGCTTCTTTCACTCTCTGAGGTAGTGCGTGTTGCTGAGGTCAGGGTTATATCCATGCAGCCTTGTAGCTGTCTAAGAGTTTGGTTCCCAAATATTTTGCAACAGTACCTAACAGCTGCCATATTTACCTTCTCTAACTCTTTTCTTTCTGCTTCTCTTCTCTGCCATGTGACTACTCCCTACCTAGTCCCTTTTCACTTCTCGCACTCAGCAGCATTTCCTCGTGAACCTACTGCGGCTTCCCATTTCCACCTTGAAATTGGAAATGGTCAGTGAGACCTAGCTGGAACCCCAACTATAGAAGTTACAAAAGAGAACCTGATGGAGGATTATATTTTCTTACTGGATATTTAAAACAATGCCCACTAGCCGAGATACTGTCCTCTGGTTCAGCAGAATGGTTTCACTTGTCTGTACAACTGAAGGTGGAGAGAGCATTGTGTTGGCAAAACAATCGTAACAAGCACCTTTCATCCACAGATGTCAGACAAACATCTAGACATTAGACAAAAGCAAAGGCAAATTTCTACTTCCCAATTTTATAGTTAGGGAAGTTGAAATAAAGTGATTTCCCCTTGTTCACACAGCAAACCATGCACAGAGCCAAGGAGCAGAACCCAAACACCTATTCTTGCCCCATGCTCTTTCTCATAGGAAGGGCTGCCTCTGTGTACAGTCAGCTCCTCTTTTCTCTTGTCCTCTCCCCATGTTTGCTGCAAGCAGAAAATGCAAAGGGGAGGATGTACAAATCACTCTGTGCAGTCCATAAGCTAGGAATCCCATGACCCCTACAGTCAGGGCTGCTCTAACCTCCTGTGTCCCAGGGAATCCCTTATCCATGTGGCACATAACGTCCCAGCAATGCTCGTTTACTACATGGCTCTCCATCATGCTCTGAATATGCATGGAGAGAGCAGAGCTTAAATATGAATGTTGTTTCAGTCCTGTACCAAAATCAGCACAGATTGTGAGAGTCAGTTTCTACTGGCATGGGTATAYACGGGATTTCTCCATGAACTAAATTCTCCCCAAAACCAAAGCCTGTTAAAGTCAATGCAGTGATAACATAGATTAATTTGACATTCACATGCTATTTTTTAAAAAAACTATGTTATTAGGAAGTTTTTACTCAGTGTTGTTTTAAAATCCCTAGAAACATGAAAATTCCATTTTCCATWGACCTATTCATCTTCATTAAGCACATGCTGATTTTTTTTTTCTTTTTCACTGTAGATAGAAAAATCCAAAGCAATGAGACTCCCATTTACTTCAYGTTAGTATAAGCCAGAATCTGAGATTTCTGAGTTCTGTATATGCAGRGGTCAAGGTGTGCAAGTGTGTGGCTGTCAATGACGGGATCACTGTTATTGCTTTGGCAGCATTCCTGGGGAAATTGAGATTTTTGTTTTCTGCGCTTTCAAAGCATTGGAATATTTTTTTTAATTGAAACAAGATATGATGTCCAGAATAAAAATGGTCAAAGCCACTATTTGTATTGTAGGGAGAAGGAGGAACAGGGATAAGAAAAAAGAAATCAAAAATAAGTATTCTATCAATTTCAGAAGCAAGTCAGAGAAAGAATAAGTATTTAAAATACTTAAGTAGCAGTTTTAAGTTTGGGGATTCCCAAACAACATCCATTTTATGGGAAATCCAAAATTTTGTCCRTTCACTGTCTACATCACAAATAATAATCAGTTTTTAATTTTTAATCACAAAAGCCTGAAATGTCTCCATAAACAGAAATTCTTCTTCCAGAAGTCAACAGAGATTTATTTCACAGAAGTCCAYGTTTGAGTAATTATTTAGGTTTAAAATACTTTCAACAAACAACAACAACAAACAATTTTAGCTTGGATTTCTCACCAGATTGTAACATATTACATCATATGACTCAGACACACTGACTCTGCAGGACTGTACTACAATTGATGCTTTCTATTTGTATGACTTAGATGAGCTGCAAAAATAGACTGCTTGGGTCTCTGAAAACTTTGATGCCTTTTCAAGTTCATTTGGGTTCTTGCTGCAGTTTGAGACCTTGAGATTCATGGATTGGTAAGTCATTTTTTTATACAAACTCCACTTTCTACATCATCTACCTTTTAATACTAGGGCATAATAAGACATGTCAATGTCTTATTTCTAAAGTCTTCCAGAGTTTCATGTGTGGGAAAAAGCCACTTCCCTAGAAACTCCATTTTACCTTTGTCCAGMAATAAGATACTCTGCTWTGGCATTATTTGTCGACCTCACGAGATTTTCTCTCCCACTCCAGCTGTACAGTCCTGCCTGTGGTGATCAGTACTTGGGACTAGAAAAATCTCACCACTTTCGTAACGTTAATAAAAGCTTGATAGTAAGTTCCTGCAGTATCCCTCAGATYATCTAGTCACCTCACAGGAAAGCTAGGTGCAAAAACTGTATCTATCCTAATTTTCCATAATGAGACAACTTCGGTCCTCCCATTGCACCCCACATATCCCTGTGAACAAGAGAGAAGCAGCTGCTATAGTCCATAGAAAATTTTTTCACTTTTGAGATGATTGGTAAAAATAGAAAGAATCTGTTTTTTACACTTCCCTTGGGACTCTTGTAAAGAAATTTTGGGGGAGAGATTCRAGGATACAGGGCCAAAGGACTCTTCTCACGGAAGGTTTCATCAACAGATGAAGTCCTATGGCAAACGGGAGAAAGGGCAGGACCTTACAAACACATGAAATGCTATATGTTTTGTGAGTGAGGTGGCCCRTCAGCACAGGGCCTGAAAAGCACCATGTGATTTTATGGTGTTGTAAAAAGGATTATTATACTAACAGGAGTTAATAATTCTAAAARCTTTGTGACCTCTTTGGTCATCTTGGCTCAGCTTCAGCCAGGGTGATTTTTTTTCTACGAGTTGGGTTGTCAATGGCCATTAAACACAAAAGGCCAAATCCTCATTAGGTGTAAGTCAACCCAGCTCTGCAGAAGCCAGCTGAGCTCTGCCTGGGCATGTCAGCAGCTGAATCTAGCCAACAGACTTAAGTGAAATTTTGCAGACTTGAAGAGAAGAAATGTAAAACTCTAGGATCTCAAACTGCATTGTCCTACTTTTTGTCCTCTGCAGTGTCTTTTGAGCCACCCTTGGTGTAAATGGGGTTTTGAACTGAGTGTGCTATCTAGCATAATAATCTTTAGAAAATAAATGGTTMTATATACTGGTTGGTTGTCTGGTACTGAAAATGGTTGTAGTTTAGCTATGTGCCAGAGTCCTCATGTTTTATCCTATGAGCAAATCAGAGGAAATAGCTATAGGGATGTAAAAACCACAGTGTAGCATAGTGATTTTGATTGTCATTCATTCCTTGGTGATCATACATGACSCAGAGGAGAGGTTACTCTTGGTATTTGAGTGTCAAAGTACTGTCAAAGAAACAATTGGTTCAGACCTCTCCCTAGCTTGTGAGAGACCACTAACRCATTCACTGTACTCCAGCTCTCCTGCTTATCACGTCCTTGGGAGAAATACTGCAGCAGAACCAGAAAAGATCCTCCATTCTTGTGTCCAGCRTCTGAACACATACCTCCCTCTTACTCTCTGCTCTCCATTTCTTGACTGAAGACAATACATTGGACTTTAAGCTTTTCTGTTCTAACAGAAGATTTGCACTGAAGTGTTTGAGTCCTACATAAAGCTGAAGCATCTGCCAAAGACGGAGAAAATACAGGAGGGCACCTCTATACGGTCATAGAGTGGGTTTGCCTACTACGAGCTGCAGTTTTTTTCCAGTCCTGTTATGTCAGGATGTATGAAAACAGCCCAGCTTAACATCCTGGAACAGCTAGGGAAAGAAAAGTTTTATATAGTGGTGTCTGACTAAAGTTAGTGGAAGTAATTTAGGGAAAAAGGCCTTCAAACTACATTTCAGAAGAAAACGAATACTTAAGGCAACAATACACTGAACTTTTTGAGGGAAGCCTCCTGAAAAGGTTTGTTCTAGC
Organism: Rhea americana; assembly: GCF_003343005.1. Classification (NCBI taxonomy): domain Eukaryota; kingdom Metazoa; phylum Chordata; class Aves; order Rheiformes; family Rheidae; genus Rhea; species Rhea americana. The sequence goes on along the minus strand of NW_028186768.1, from coordinate 853,576 downwards.
AGATCTGAAATGAGGTCACCCCCTTTCTGGGTGTTTTTTGAACATCTCCACTGTTGGCTAGGAGGTTCTTCAACTCTTACAGAATTATGAGTTTCATTCCAGTTCAAAATCAGGAGAGATATAGCTAGTTTAGAGTTTTACTATAAACGGCTTGCATGAAGTTAAGGTCATCAAGAGGTACACAGTGTATCAGCTGCTGCTTGAGTCCATATGCATATTTTATTAAGAGATGTTTAGTGCTGAAAATCTTGGACAACAAAGAAAATGCTGTATTTTGCATTTCCAAAGCCTGCTTGTTACACATTTACCTGATTCTCTCAGAATGAAATATGACAGGCTTGGGAACAGCCTGATTATTCACAGGAGAACATAGGGCATCTGGGAATAAAACACAGTATGAAAAAAGAGACATTGCTTTAAATGACACACTAGAGATTTGTCAATATATCTGAGACAGAGAAGTATTTCACTTCCCCTGTACCAGTTGCATGGCTTGGCTGYATCCCAGCCCTGCATGTAGGAAGGGATCCAAAAACATGTCATCCATCTCTGTGTCTTGGTTTCCACACAAAGGAAAACCCAGGTGTGCAGGCCAGTTTGACAGTTTATGCTTAAGAGTTCCAAGCTAGGAAATTATCCCAGTCCCACAGAATGCAAATCACAGAATCACAGAATGGCTGAGTTTGGAAGGGTCCTCTGGAGGTCATCTAGTCCAACCTCCCTGCTCAACATGGTCATCTAGACCACGTTGACCAAAACTGCATCCAGATAACTTYTGAATATCTTCAAGGAAGGAGACTCTACAACCTCCCTGGGTAACCTGTCCCAGTGCTCAGTTACCCTCAGAGCAAAGTTTTTCCTCATATTCCAATGGAACTTGTTGTGTTTCAGTTTGTGCACATTGCCTCTTGTCCTATCTCTGGGCACTATGGAAAAGATTCTAGCCTCATCCTCTCTAGAAAAGGCTGCTTATCTGCACATGGGCTAGCCTGGACCATCTAGCAAGCGTAAAAAGTAGARGAGACCTTGCACTTTGGAACAAACCAGAAAGAATGAGAGGAACCCAATGAGCCATTGGACCAGAAGAAGGAAAGATGGAGAAGCACATCATGAGAATTTCTAGTGGGAAGTATGCAGTGCTCAGAGATGGCTCTTCAGACAGGAGAGGGAGCTGCATTATAAGCAAGAGCTGTGCTTGGCACTCCCTAGCTTTCATGGCAGAAGATGTATGRTTCTGTTTCATCATCTTCTTTATGCACATTCTGATGTTTATATAAATATATATATATACACACATGCACATATACACACATATTTTGTGTGTATACATATACATGCATATATATACATATACATATATATATATAAAAAACACTGAAGCACTGCTTGTTTAAAACACAGACCTGAGAAGATTAAAACTGTTCCTGTGCTTCTCTCTGGTGATGCTACTCCCTATACATAAGATCAGAATGAGGCCTCATATTCTGCTCTGAGAAAATCTTTAGAAGGAATATTGATACCGGGGTCTTGTGCTGGCACAAACCTAATCAGCACTACCTCTTAGCATGAAGAATCAAGGCTTAAAATAGTCCACTCCAATGTCTTTTGATTGCAAAGTGTTTCAAGAGGAAAGAACTGTGTGCAAAAGATTAATAAAACTAAGATCCATGCTGCATTTGCATTCTCCACTGAGTTTGCCTGCATTTTGCATCTGCTAAGTATYGTTGCAGTAATTTCCGAAGTGCTGCGTTCCTTGCCTCTGCTGTGATTGACAGGCCTTAAGCACTGCATCTTGCCAAACCAACCTGCCTCCTCACCCAGGGGTAGAGGCTACTGAGAGCCGGGGGTGGGGGTGCCGCGCTGGGAGGAGACGGAGGTGCAGTAAACAAGGGCACWGTCAAGGTTCCTCGGATTGAGACTAAAGGAGAGYGCAGAGGACAAAGCAAATATTAGCCTGGATTTCAGCAGCTACAAGTTAAATTAGAAAAGGAAAGAGGAAGAATTAAATGGGGTGGGAGTTACTGATCCAGAATTTAACAGCASTGAAGCTGCATCTCTCTCTCTYTCTCTCCTTTCTCTGTCTCCATCTCTCGCTCACTCCATCTGTGGCCTGTACAAACAATTCASTGGATATGTATTTCTGCTGCAAATCACAGTGTCCTATGATTCTTGATTATAATTATAATAATGGGTTTCAGAAAGCCTGCAAGTGGTTCTGGGAATTATAATAAGGGTTTAGGACAGACGTGTTGTTTATACGGTTAGTGTTTGTTGCATATTAARCCAAGTTTAGCAGAATAGCTGGTGTTGTAAGAAATTGCAAAATACACAATTAAATGCTAACTAGCAGAAAAGCACCTCTCCTCTTCTTGAGGCACAGACATGCTCATATTTTCATCTCCATCGTATGAGCAGGAATTAAAGCAGAGGCAGCTGGCAGTTCTGTTGCGATGGTATTCCATTGCATTTCCCTTGTCTGAATTTCCACTCCTACACTCTTCTCTTAATTTACCACAAGAAAAATATGTATTTGATGCTTTTTTCTTCATGTTCTTGTTATTTCTCTTTATGATTATCCCTGCTTAAAGCATCCAGCCATGCAAAAGCTCCACTGATTCATACAGTTCCCATTACAACCAAAGTAGAATTACTCCCACTGATAGCATCTTTTTCCTGTGATTTTTCTTTCCAAGAGTCTTGATTTCTATTCAGTCACATGACAAGATTCCCAGTTTCTCCCTTGTGAAATTATTTGATAGTTTAATAGTTGTCTCTGAATTGTAGCAAAAAACCTCCAAGGTCCAACTCTCTCGGGGCTTCCTTCAAATAACTGCTCATGCACATGACCTTGCAGAGGTCCTTCCCTCCAGCTGTAAGCAGGGAGTCCATTGACTCTGGATGGAAATAGGGCCCTCAAAGGTGATGCAAAGAAGTAAGTGATTTTGTAAAAGTCTGTATGAGTGTTCTTTCCTTTGTTCATGGTTATGACAGATAGACACAGGCCCACAAAAGGGACCGTAGCGCGTGCAGGATTTTGCGCCTGACTGAACAAGAGGAATTGAGATTGTGCTGAGGCCTAAAGTGAGGTTTTTGCTRCTGAACCTGCCAGGCTGAGATAGGACTAAGGCTGGAACTGAGCACTGGCAGTGTGGCTCAGCGGGGCACCATGCAACCGTGCTTAACCCGGGCTGATTCACCTCTGCTTTCCTCTAAGATGGATTCTGCATGCCTCAGAGCTGCAGCTTTTCTGTGTTGGGAGGAGGGAGCAACGAAAAAGAGAAAAAAAGAACACACACACAAAATATACAAAAAAAAAAAAAAAAAAAAAACATGCACATGCATCTTCCTCCTGGCTATGTTTTCCAAGGCTTCATCTCAACACTTCCACAGCCTGCAGCCAGTGCCTGTCAGATCCCTCTCAGAGAGCCAGCCACAGACACAACCGTCTTCCCAGCTGCTGTAGACTGCATGTTGATCGTGTTCCTCTCCTTTGTTAACACAATTGCCTTCACCTTTACATAAATCAGATTTAGAGAACACATTGCGTCTCAGAAGCCTTGGGACACCTCGAGGCCTCTCAGTTCAATGGAGCTCATTATGGAAATCAGCTAAATGCTGAGCAGAGAGATAAGTGCTAACTGTTTACCAAACCCCTCCACCAGAGAGATACAGCAAGAGCTAATGGGAGTTCATCTGCAGCCTTACTCAGTCATTCAACCCTCTTTATCTGCTACTGTGACTAATCTACAGGGAGAGATGCACAGGTCTGYATAAAAGATGTTTCTGTGGCATTCCTCTTAGACAGATGGGATGGGAAGTAGGGACAAAGAGGAGTTAAGGTTATGCCACGAGGAACCAAAGCAAGTCAAAGTCCAAAAGCTCAGCTCCAAGCATTCATGAGGGCTTGCTGGTATTCTCAGCTTTGCTGTGAAGGCCCAGCTTCACTAAAGAGCATKGCACCAAAGAAGAGGACATCCTCCTGTCTCCAGTCCTTGCAGAGAGCGTGCCCCTCTCCTGCGGATTGTTGGCATACCAGTCTGATTATAGAGTGCAAAAAGAAGGGCTTTTAGACAGACTGTGAGGAGAAATTCTGTAGCTCTGAACCATGAAGGTCTCAGTAGTTGCTATCCAAAGTAGAGCAGCATCAGGCCTAATACAAAAAGTGGATGTAAAATGCTCCCAGTGGTGGGAGTGGAGAATTCTCTTCTAAAAGTATTTTTCACGTGGTCCCTCCGTAGACAAGTACAGGAAATCAAAAGGAAAATGTGGATGAAGATACTCCTGCAAATACCTCCTACACGTGGAAGGAGGTGCTCAGATCAGCAGCTGTGCTAGATAGCCTGGCTGTACCCATACAGCACACATAAATCACAGCCAACTCTAAAAGATTTTTTTTTGCCAAAACATTTTTAATCAGGATGGTGAAACTTTGCAAGATGGGATATGGTTTTGACTTGTTCCTCAACTACATATTTTTTAAGTTTCAGAGTTGTCAAAACATTTCGTTCTGACGTTTTCTCTTAAAAATGCCAATTTTCCACTTGAACATGACTTTCCATTTTTAAATTAGTGCAGAATTATTAAAGTCACAATTTTATTATAAACAGTTTTATTTAACTATTTAATTGGGGAGGGGAGAGCTGTTCAAATACCAGACAAAAACAGTTTCAATTTTTCAAAATAAAATAATTCTTCGGATTATAGGTTTGCAAAGGTTTCAAAGATGTCTGCTGCTTGTCTGAATTCAAGAGAAGAAAACATTCAAATTTTCCACAGAATTTTTGAATCAGGAAAGCCACTTCTAGCTCCAATAGACTCCTTTATTGGAACTAGGTCCTTTCAGGGRTTCTCATCAACTACTGTTAATGACTATCATTTTTGTCTGTCCAACACGAAGAAGCCAAAAGGATTATGATATCCGTCCCTGACATACTGACTTCTACTGAAGGAGTTTAGTAAAGGTTCCTGCTTTTCCAAGAATAACTTCTCTCATTAGAATGCAAAGAGACTTTCTAAACCAACATCATTTTTCTTCCTATGGTCTCAAATTCCAATACTTTGCCCTTTTGAAATGATTTTCAAGAGAATAGTTCAGTACTGGGTTTAATTTTTTTTTTCATCTTGTAGATTGGACTGCATTTCTCCCTCAGCTCAGAAAACCAAGGCAGAGCTTTTAGCTGCCACTTCTAACCCTAGCATTTTGAAATTGAACGTTATTTAAAATTCAGAACAAATTCTCTCTTCTSTGCCTTAGCAATTTCATGCAGGTAGAGAGGGACAGAGTGGAAAAGGAGATGCAGTTTTGCAGCATTGTACATCTTCTCTGGGTAGGTGGGCTGAATATCCTTGTGTTGTAATTTTATCTTCATATTTGGAAATGATTTATAGACAACACGTGTGAGGACAGACATCATAACACCAAAATGCCACTACCTCTGAGGTGGAACATAGCAGTTATTGAACAAAATAGAGCAATTCTTCRCAAGGGTGAACATGGGGTTACTGAGAAGTCCTGAGTTTAATATGAAATTGAAAGAGGATTTAAAGAGGCAAATACAAAGTTGTGTGCATCAAAACTTTACCTAGCAGCTGCGACTACTATTGCAATTCCTCTTTCTGGGGGAATTCCTGGTGTTCAGCCCGTGGTTAGCTAGTCACAGCAGCAGGAACAGGAAACCGATCCAGTTGAAAGTTAACCCAGCATRAAACTCTGTTTAGGGTAGAGGCACTTCACCAACTGTTCCCTGCAAATGGTTCATATCCCCTAATGATGCTTCCATCCACTTTAATGATTAGGTCCCTTACACAATGTTTAAGACCTGGTAATTGAGCTTGTCTACATCATGTTATAGGGGCAACCCAATTCATTTTTATTAGAAATTCTTTTGTATTAAAAATGTCTTTTATTACTCTTAATGTAACTGAAGACAGCAGAACTTCTGTTATTTCATATTACATATATGTGTTTTCCAGCATAAAGGAAATTTGGAGAGAAACTACCCACTTAATGGRCCTTAAGGTAATTCACCCCAGCGATTTGTTAGATGTCATAACTTGCAAGGGAATTAATTTACTCAGATATTAGCATCAGACACTTTGGGATCAGGAAAGAATTTGAATAAAGACATAAAATTGGAGATTTCTGTTTCTGCTGACCTTCTGAGTTATGCAAAGCTTCCCTGGCAAAGTGCATGACTTAATAAACCTCACTAAATAAATTGGCAGTATTGATGGATGCTTTGAAGTCTCCTCTTTCCTCCCCCCATTAGGATTTGTAGGATTCATGGAAAACCATCCAAGTTCTAGAAGGGTCCAGGCACACTTACCTCAMCTGAAGAAGTCCAGCTGAGATGTCCATTCACATGGCCTGATGCCTTTTCACCAGAAGGTGGAAATATCTAAGCAGTCATGCATCTCCTTTTATTCCCCACAAAGCTATCTATGCATACTGCTTTGGTTTCTACTTCTGTCCAATAAAGAGCAATGGCTGAAGGCTCAAAGCCAGCCAAAATCTGCTATTTAGGTGTTGATGTGGCTTCCAAAAAGCTTCAGACCTAGAACTGGCCCTTGCAATTTGCCCAGAAATGTCATGTCTTGAGGGAATAATGCTGCAGTACATCCACAGCAGCTGCACACATTCACAATGACTTTCCCCCACAGCCACCATGTAAACATTTGTTTTTGTCTCTGATTTGTACCACTGGACATTATTTGCAGTACAAAGTGAGGAGGCTGAGGGTATGAACACCTAACTGGGGGATCCAAGCTTGGAGTGTGTTTTCCCTGTGATCCCCTTATAACAGAYAGCAAAAGGAACCTACATAGAGTGACTCAGAAAAGGAGCCTTGATTGAGGTTTAATTAAAGGCAACCTAAAACATTACCTAACTTCAACACAAAACTGTAAGAACTGAAGCTACTGTCAAGGCCAAAGAGCCACAATGAAAATTTGCTTGAGAACCACTCTGAACCTTTTATTCCTAATACGAAGGCGTACTAGTTCCTGAAGACTTAACACCTCCAATCTAGCAAACCATAAGCAAAAAAGAAGTTGTTTTCCTACAACTCCTAATTACACCCTACTCAAAAGTCCTCCTGGTGAACAAACACAGGTGGGGACCAGTGGCACCGTTTAAGAGATGTGGGAGCTGGTGTTCCTCAGCTGCTAACCACACCTGTGAACACTTTCAGCTTACCTCATGAATGGAGACACCTRAGAAACAGGCTGCTGTCTATTAATATTGGTTGATGACCCTTCCTTAGCCTTTATGGAATATAATGAAGTTGTCAGATCCTCTGGAAGAAGTATATGACACAGGTCTTGAGAGGGAGAGAAGACTGTTTTGCTGTAGGTGGTTACTGAGCAAAGACCTCTTTCTTTTTACTTCCGTATGTTTTAACTGAAGTAAGCCTGTGCTCAGGGATACTGCATGTATTTCCCTCCCTTTCTCGTTCAGGGCTTATATTTTGCAGTGATTAGTGTCCTATGAACTCTTGGTCAYGCTGTTAGGCTAGATGGCTGCCCTGTTAGAAAGCACTGTTTCCTGTCTCAAGCTACCTTCCCACTTGAAATGCCTCTGCCCTGAGTGTTGCAAGTCTTCATCAGTCCTCAGAAGTGGATTCATCGCTCTACCCATTTTACATTTTCAGATTCTTTTAGAATTTCATTTTCAGATTATTTTAGAATTTACATATTCTAAAAGAATGTTGAGCAAGTATTCTGGATTGGAACTTGAAAGATTTCTTCTTCTTTTGGAAGCTTTCAAGGAGGAGAGCTAGAGAAGTTGTGACAGGGAGAGACTTGCTGTGGACTCCCTCCACAGATTCCTTGTCCTTGAGGTACCTGCACCAGCAAAACTCTAAAATCAGATGGTCAGAACAGCAGTGTATATCTCCCTAGTTCATTTTCTTTCCAAGGCTAATCAAAGCTTCTCTTTCCAGCCTGGAAGTTTACATTAGCATTAGCTGCACTGTTRGTTAAAATCACCGGTATAAACAAGGCCTCAATCTAAGCTTGCAATCACTTGTTGAATTAAAAGGGAAAAAAACTTCCAGAGGATTCAACCAGTCAGAATTGTTTTGTGCTAGATGGAAGGGCCAACAGGACTAACTATAGATTTCTTCCAAGACTGATGTTCTAATTTGCACAGGTTTTCATGGTGACCTTTGGTGCATTTCACAATCTGATCCTTTAGAAAGCACTATATTACATCTCAGTCATTGTACAAATAACATCTTGGGATTATAGCCTGCTGTTAATAAATGTGGTTAATCATCAATAAGAGACTTTCAGCTATTATACACTGACGATGTAATTTTATACCTCACCAGTCCAGAGAAATCAGTTCCATTCCTTTTAGATTTGCTGGATAGATTTGGGGCCTTTCAAGGTTAATGTCACTAAATCATCTGCTAATTCTAAAGAATCATTTGAATACCTGGAGAGAACATGCCCTTTTCATATTTCTAAGTTAGGTTTTAAATACTTAACTTGGCTTTATAWACACTGCTAGATTGAGAGTGAAGATTGATACTGTTGCTGCACAAAAACAAATATACAGTGACCTTGATAAGTGGTCTGTTTTATGCCTAAGTTCTATAGGATGCGTTAACACCATTAAAATAGTCAGTCTTATACAGYTAGATCTTTGCTCATTAAGTTCTATTTCACTACTAAATCAGCAGAATAAAATAAAATAAAATTAGAAGTCAATGAATGATCTGATTTGAGGGGAGAAGGAATTACTGTGTAGAAGCACAGCTACCATGAGTTTATTCTTGCTCAATGACTACAGCTGGCAGCCTTGCCCTGCAACCTCGAGCYCAGAATGGCTTAACTTGTTTTCCTCTTAACTCTCACCACTGAGTGCAGATGTACTGAGTGCCCAGGAGGGAGCCAGAACTTACTGAASACACAGGAGAAAGTCTGGGTTTGTAGGCTTCCACCAAATCGAAATTATATCCAAGAGTCATCCTCCCCCACCTCGTTCTGTCACCTATTCTGCAAGTGGATTGAGGGCAGAAAAGCTCACAGGAGTGGTGAAGTTTTGGTTCTCCTCTTTTGCYTCTCCTTTTTTGAAAGAGCACTTAGCTAAAATGATTAAATTAACTGCCAGCACTCACTCCTAGAAAGGAGCAYGAATGTTTTGTTTTTTAGGAATGTGACTGTAGTTGAAGATAGATGTCCCTAGTCAAACCCTCCCAACAGGTCTGGGAACAGCAACCGAGTCAAAGACAGCGGCCACAGTGGAGAGGCAAATTTTGTCCTCGGAAAGTGATGTGAGCTATAGCAAGACTTAGAAAGTTCATATTGCCTTGTACATCCCTCAGTTGTCCATCAGTCTCAGATAGCTACAGATATGAATAAAAAAACATCTTCTCAGTCGTTTTGGTTCATTCATRCACCTATGCTTACTACCTTTTGTGGTTATAAAAAGACATTTTAAAAAAATAAAATACATAATTTGCTATCGATTTTCCTGCAAGTTTTAAAATTTTGAGAACTAATCCTGAAGACTATTTAAGGCCCTTAATCTGCACATAGGAAGTATTAGTGCAGCAGAAGTATGTTCTTCCTAGAAACCTGCACATRTTTTCCCAACAGGAGCTAGAACTGAGGAATAAGAACTAGAAAGCTTTTCTTTTCTAGTTGCTGCTGACTTTCTGGGTTAGAAGCAAGGAAATTACTCCTACAACACTTTGTTTGCAAAGTGCTGTGAATCAAATCTATTAAACTTATTTGCAAATTGTGTCACTAGTTCTATAAACTGGATATATAATGGAGGAAGAGGGAGGAGAAAATTGGCAAATAATGCTATCAAAACAGTATAACAACAACTGAATAAATTACCTGGCAAATGCTGTTTGACTAGTTCCARCGTGATTCTCTCAGGCAGAGCCTGAAATCTTACCCAGGCAGGTGGACCATATTGAGTGTGATTGCTGTCTATAGGGCTCCAGGTAGCTGCAGGATGCAGATCAGCCTGCAGAAGCAAAACCCAATTCTGGGCATCGTTTTTGRACAAAATTCAGTCTCCTTCTTAGGGTATTTTGGGAGTAAAATACCTGCTTACAGAGTTGCTGTCATTAGTCGCTGATATTGCTCATAACGTGCTAGGTGCGGTGCAGACGAAATGCCCGTTGCCGTTATTTCCGTCGGTCTTCTCGCTGAAGGATAGCAAGGAATGTAATTTGGTGGCTAAATGCGGTTCGTTTATCTCCTGCCTTTAGCCGACGAATTTATCACACACATTAATATCGAAAGAGGTTAGAGTTCAGCAAATGAAACATTTGTTTTCTTGTACTCTCTCTATAAATTAACTCTCCCACTTTCATAGCAGTATTTTTACAAAGCRAGTGAGAGAAACAGAAACATTACAGAGATAGTTAAGTGTGTGTGGTAGGGGAGACTGTGTGCGTGTTAAAATGCTCCCACAGCAGACCTCTGTGACTCTGACTGCATTACATTTTCTCTCTTCTCCTTCTTTTTCTTCTCTCTCTTTTTGTTGTCTCATGGTTATTAGTCAGCCAGACATTTTTTTTATCTCTTGGAAGGATACTTTAACTCATATCCAATGTAATCATCTCAGGGGCTTCTACTTTAGTCCCACAGGCCTGGAGAAACATCTCTTTTACTGATTAACAAAACAACGCAAAATRCTAAGAAAAATGGCTATATTCTCAACCTTTCATTAACTCCTAGTGTGCCTGTTCAGTTTGGAAGAATTTGTTTCCCAGTTTCAAGCTAAGCTAGAATTTCTTTCTGTTCTTCAGCTCGCATAATGCAATTGTTTGACTGAATCAATATTTTATTTGTAACTCTAACAGAGAATAGTAAAGAAGAGTCTACAAAATAAAATAGTGCTGAGGCCCCAACACCCAGCCCTGCTCTCTGCTATTTTTGTATAAGTCCCTTCACACCACTGCAGTGCAATGGGAATCAGATCTTAGCCAAAAATGAACACAGCCATGTCGATAGTTTAGGGGCATGTGAAAATACCTCAAAAGACAAACTGAGATTTGTATGAACTCCACATTGTCTGCACCAACAGAGCAAAAGAAAGTCGTGCTCAGAGCTACGTGACRTAATGTCATTAATGACTCAGAAGGGCAAAGATCCTGCTCCATGGTTCTATGGGCTGAAAATGGTGCAGTGGCATTGCACTCAGGCACAAGGAGGTGAAATGGGGAAACTATAAAACGAAGATGAATAACAGCCCCTGAAAGCTATGTAAGAAAGCAGCCTCCCCTCCCCTTCCAGTGCTTACGACACAAGACAGATGAGGACTGAGATGTCCTGGAATAATCCTCCTCCCCTCAAGAGCTTTCTATATTTTGCTGAGGGTTTCTTTTTTCAGTAAGTTCAGCTGCAAGAAGAGGCAGTGCTGCCAGCCCTAGCCTATGGAGCCCACTGCTGCCTCACAGACACAGTCACGGTTTGCAAGCGCATCTCTCCCATCACCTTTCCCAACAGAGTTCTTCTGCCTTTGACCAGATGGGTCAGTTAGGGAACACCATTAATAAACTACCTTTTTGCATCTCTCCTGAAAGCGTTACTCAAACAGGTCCATTACACAGGCTGGGATTCTTTTCCATTTCAGCAGTGTTTGGGTAGAAGCTATGGCTTCTGCAAAATTGAAATTCTTCATGATTTTGGTTGACTTGAATTTCTGGCAGAGCCATTGGAAGCTGCAGTGTGGTTATGAGCCTATCGTCCTCTGTAGGGTGGGCTCCCTGAACACTTCTGCCGCCATTTTTGGATGGATTAGGATGAAGACAGCATGGCAGCACAGCCCGGGGCCATGAGGCAGCACAGCAGAGGCAGACAGATCCCGCGGTTTAGCCCTTACAACACTCAGGAATGAGGTCTCTGCTGGAATGAGAGCACTGCTGCATGTCAGATACCATAGCACCAAATTAAACTTGTTATGAAAGTCTTTAGACACAATGATCATAAATTTTTTGCTCCATAAATACGTATCTTTTTAAATTTATTTCAATTGTAGCTTCTGAGAAAAACAGATATCAGAATATCCGGCTTTCCTATAGGACAGAAAATCCATTTGCTCTTCACAATACTCTGGACTCCTGAGTATCCATCAGATATCAAAGTCTTTCAGTCATGAGTAGACACAGGCAAATACACCAAGAATAACTAGGAAACATGCCAGTCAATAGAAATCATACGCTTATTTCAAAAGAATTCATAAACTCTTGGATATCCTTCTCTACGTAATCAGACAGGTTGGGAGCATGGTTTGAGCAGTTCAGACTTAGCAACACTTACCATTARACCATCTTCAACAGCAGCTCAGTCTCCTCTGTTACCAGCACCTCTTGCCAACGACAGCTTTGCATGCATCTGCACATCCATGTCCCGCTCTGCACAACGCGAACAGGCTCAACGCTTCTCTGCCTCCCCAGGGGTACTATTTTCAGTAATGTCTGTGTCTGTTTGGATGTTGTGCCTAGACAAATACGTGAATGGTCTGATCAGATCGTGCTCAGGAAGGGTAAGATTTCCACTTCCTTACAGGCTTTTGAAAACCTTTTCCCAAACTTTCAAGATTTACCAGCAATTTCACATTGAGACTGAATTTCCCAAGAGACTGAACCACAAAGCATAATGAAGGGAGTCTGTGGTGGTTATTCACGAAAGTATTTGTCAATTATTTTTTACAGCATACAACAGGCTCTCCTAACAAGCCAGTCCAGCCTTTACCCTAGAGGTGAAAACCTTAAAAGGCTCAAAATATGGTTTATATTTTGTGTGGCAGTAATGCTCTGGAGTCCCAGTACCATACAAAGACCTTATTGTACTCAGAAAAAACCTGCCGAGGTCTGCTGTAAAGAGAGTGCAGTCTAAAAGACATTACTTCTCTTTTCCCGATCACCTCAGATGCCTTCCCGTCCTGTGTTTCTGAGAAGCAGGGATAGTGGTTTCACAATTACTGAGTATTCAGGCACTGCAGTGCTTTCTTACCCACAGCAGGGTGCAAGCTATAAATAATTTCTATAATTCTCAATCTCTCCTCCCCTTAAAAGAGCTCCATTCTCTAAATACTCCCTCGTTTTGGAGTTTCTGCTGAAAATTCTGTCAGTAGGGTCAAAACTTTTAATTTTATTAGTAGATTGAGGAGAGGCATTTATTTCAAGCTCTTTAATGGTGATAGGAAAGCAATGAGAGTGACAATAAAATCTGTCAGGCACCTTTATTAACAGCAATCTCATGTGGGCTTGAAAGAAGAAAATTGGCTCAGGAAAGCAGTRCAGCAGGCCACCACCCAGCATTCCTGTTGCGCTGAAAATCAACATTTTGAAACTGTCCGCACAGCAAAACTTCTAGAATTTCATGTGGAAAAGATTAAACCATTAAGCAAGATTAAAATGTGTGGCATGTCTCCACAGAACTTTATCAGCTCACCATTTTATGTTATACTATAATGAAAAAATACAATGTGGAAATGGAAAGTTCGGCGCTATTGAAGTATATCCTTAAAGTAGAAGTGAAAATTCCCTCAGTCCTTTTCAGAAGGACTTGTTTTGACATGTTGTTGTCAAAATTGTGGATCAAACTGATACATAGGAGTGTTGTTGAAAGGAAACTCAGTATTGAAAATGACAGGGAAGTTTTAGTAAGTGTTGTGATTTAAAGAAACTGGGTTCTAATCCCCACCAAGCTGTTCTGTGAACCTGAACCTTTTCTATCTTTTATCCTCTCTCACAAACTAAGGTTAGAGCAAGGACTTTCTTCTTCACATGTCTAAGCAATGCCCACCTACTGCAATGGCAAGTCAGTCTTAATTGGAACCCTTAGCTGTAAATCATACAATAAACCATAACATTATACAGATAATCAAATGCAGTCCCTCAAGGCATACTCAGATCTGTGGTGATCAAGAAGGAATATTTTCTCTAAATCATTCTTTAAATCTCCATCTTAGTTCTGGCCAATAGAATCTCTACAAAGATGCACACTTTCTGCTCAGTAAATAATCCTTCCTCTCCATGGCATTCATTTCTTAATTTCCCAGATTATGACATTATCCAAGATGCCCATTTAAGCCAACAATTTGACGTATCTGGCTTCTGATAGTTGGACTATAATCATTGGTCACTAAAACATCATCAGGTTGAAGAAGTCTTTTCTTAACCCTCTCTGACCTAGGTGCCAGCCCATTGCTAGCACCCTCACTACTTCCTCGCCATGACTGTCACCACATTATGGTCTCCGTCCAGAAGAACATTCTCCTCCACAATAAGTAATGAAGGACTTCAGTTTTATGTACTCCAAAAAGTCCAGTTAACTCCTGAACCCATGCATCATTTCAAAGTCTGATGCAGCTTCTGTTAGCTCTTCAGATAGCCTGTGTCAGAAACCCTGAAAAAATTGGCAAAGAGCTGCTGTGTCCTTTAATAATGGATTTCTCTTTGGATGATCAGTGTGGACAGGCCCATAGAAATCATGAATCATGAATTAAATGGCTCAGTAAATAAAAAATGGACTTATCAAGGACACAACAACCACTGTTGCATGCCCAGCCCTCCACTGCAAGGAAAAGATGGGTACTAATGTGCTGCATGCTTTGTTTGCTTCTTCATTTACAGAGGGAGCCATAAGCTTTAAAGAGGAATGATGTCTGCATTAAGGGAAAGAAAAGGCAGACAAATGTAGAGTCTCTACGAAGAACCACAACAACAATATTGTCAGACTTGAGCAGTTAAAAATGGAAAGTCCATCCTCTAAGAATCACCGGGTAAAAAATATGAAGATGTGTTTTGTGCTTGTACGGTGGAGTTTTTATTATAAAATAGCAATAGATATTTCTCTGCTGGATTTTTAGATTATACAGTGTACTCATTTTGTGTAAACAGGCTGTGCTAGAAGGCCAAATAGCTTCCTTTTCCTTTTCCTTTTCCTTTTCCTTTTCCTTTTCCTTTTCCTTTTCCTTTTCCTTTTCCTTCCAGTCATATTCTTCTAGAAGCTGAAGCTTTAAGAAAAATCCCCAAAGCTGCAGAACTCATTGTAAAACTGCAAAAAACACATGTCCTGACACATGTTACATTTGTTCTGCAGCACAAGACAGCAGCTGCCTCTGTGGACATCAGACTTGAGAAACGCACAGGCGACGTAGAGGGAAGACCAGCGCGCAGTGCCGCCGTCGCTCCCGGCCCGGCAGCGCTCCTGCAGAGGCGTGGGCAGCGGTTCATCCTGCGCAATCTCCGCTCGATCCCCATCAATTCTTCCAAACCTCCAGCGGGGTTGTTTTGCAGCCGGGAGGGAGGGAGACATCCCTAAATACGCAGCATCGCTTGCAAAACAGCGGCGTTTTATGCCACCTGATAACGGGAACAGACAGGCCCGAACCTCGCGTTTCTCCAGCCCACGGCCCCGGGGACGTGGCAGGACCCAGGCAGGAGCGGGGCTGCACCCGGCCCGGCCGGGATGTGCCGGGCCGCGGGATGACGGCCCTCCAGCCGCCTCCTCCCAGCRACGTGTCCTCGCAGTCTCATTTCCGAAGGGTGTTATTTCACTGCTGCCTCCCAGATAATGTAACTGAATCATTCAATTGAGCATAAAATAGAAATTTGGCTTCTTATCTGCTGGGAAACCAGCTTTACTATTTTCTTTCTGCAAAATACATTTTTCACTATCTTATCTTCTAATAAACAATCCCAGCTCTGCAGGCTGCAGAAATGTTCTGAACACATTTAAGAGACATTTTTCCCCCCTCTCTCTCCTGCTCGCTCACTCCCCCTCATCCCCCTTCCCGCCCCTTAAAACGTCTGTTTTAAAGGCATATTTTTAAAAGGGATCCAATTTGTATTCCATCGTACTTTGGTGAAGGTATATATTTTTCATAAGCCCGTCCTCTGCTTTTGAGGCCTCTCTCCCTCGATTTAACTTTCATTCCCATCTCTCTTTATTTTCCCCCCTGTATAGAACTGAAACGCTAAACTCCCCCCATGCCCTTAAYGCTTCCCCTTGTTTTAAGAAAAAGGCAAAAGAAATCGCCCTCCCCTCCCCTAGACCGGCACTCGCCTAACGGAAACGGAACATGTCAGTGAAAGGTCAGCTATGAATTTTTAAACCTTTCTGTCTCACTCAGGCTGACATCAAAAGCATTAACTGTAGCACTAAATCAGAGAGCGAGAGGGAATTAGAATATGCAACAAGTCCTGCCGCAGACCACRACACCGCGATGGGGATTCAGGTGGCTCCTGGGCCTCGTCTCGGTGCGGGAGAAGAAGCTGCTCCAAAGTTCAGCACCAAGGGACGGATTTTGCAGCTCACGTGCCCTCCTTCTTGGGCAATCGCAGCAGCGAGCTGCCTCCTGCAAGGGATCAGCGAAAAGCCGAACACAGAATAAATGTTTAAGTGTATCACATATTGGGGTCATTGCTAGAAAGCTGATCTGGGAGGAGGTTTCYTGATCCCACTCCATGCATGGCTGTATGGTCTTCTCTTCAGGCCCCCCAGCTGCTCTCTAAGTGCTTCTCCATCTGGTTTAAAGCCTTCCTGSCTCCAAAATAGGCAGAGATTTTCCTTCCATACCCACTTGAGCAGGGTTGAGGATGAAAAACACACATGATTCCCACAGAAATAATGAACAAGTCATAAGAGAGCTAGAGCTTCCGTGTCCTAGCAGCTCCACCTTACAAGACGCCTTTTTGTCGGAGAGACACTCTCAGTCACGCTCATGCTCTGCACCCTTCACCAACAGTCAGCTCTATGGCTCCGCTTCTTTCTTCTTATACTTCTTTGGCACCAGTTTTGTGTGCTGCCCTGCCAGGCAGTCAGCTGTATCTCTAGGCAGCTTCGTTTCAAAGAGGAGCTAGCTGGATTTGCTGTAGGGGGGGCTCCAAACTAAATGGAACGTAGCAGAAATTTTTCCTTTTACTGCTTCTTCACATGCTGATGTTGATTCCTGGTTGCTTCGTCTTTCTTTCCCATATACCGTGAGCTGTGCACCAAGGTTAGAGTGCAGAGTATCACCAGCACTAGGAGAAYGTGGGCACAGTTCAGGGGAGTGATTTATTATCCGTTGATCATTTAACAATTTGGGAGCTGAAAACAGAACTTACCACATCAGGATTCCTATGTGCAAAGCAGCCATTCATATGGCACAGATATATTTTAGAGAGATCACAAAGGATGTTCCCCCTGAAAAGAAAAGTCAAGTTAAAAGAATTCTGGCAGAGGAAGCCTGGCTTGTCTCTCTGCAAAGCATGAGAGTGTAGGGATGTTCAGGAACATCACCTGGAAGCCCTGGCACCAAAATGCATGTGATATCTGCTCTGAAAGCCTTCCTTCCCCATGCTGAGACAGTCTGAGGTGACTTATGGTTTTTCCATTCGATACTGCCAACTTTGGGCAAACTCTCAGCTGTTCCCCCTGAGGTTGATAAGAATTATCACTGACTGCAACTGGACAGTTTCTGCACTTCCAGTAACACGTCTTGGACACCTTTCCACTGTCCCATCCTCTATGTTTCTTCAAACCCACCACCACACTTTACTGTCTCTTTCTAGACTTTTTATTCCATGATGCTTTTAGAGGAGGATGAAATGATTAGGAATGGAACTCTTTTTCTTCTAGAACAATACAATTTCATAAAAATTAAAATGTTTTATGGAAATGTGTTGATTTTTAATAGAATACATTTTCTCATTGCTCTCTCAGATGTCAACACGTTTAGTTTCAGCTTTTTATTTCATGTCAACCTTTATATCATAAAGAATATTAATTATGGCATGTTTATATCCAGCATTTCTAACATCATAAATATATTTCATGTTATATTGTGAAGTTTTAATGTTATTGAAATATGTTTATTTTTCTGAAGCAATTTTTTTGGGGGGTAGCATTCCCACTTTGTTAAAAAAATGACAACATATTGACTTCTTTCCCATTCTGAACAGAAACAAATTCCAGTGTGCCACAGATGAACAGAAATTCTGTTTTCCAAACAGCTTCAGTTTCCATCTGTCCATAGTGAATCATTGTCCATCCATCCACACAGTCTCTCAGTCTTATTCTTCATCCAGCTTTTTCCGTGTTTATGTCTCTCCATCTGGCTACCCGTATGCTCCTTGATAACACCATTTACCCTTCCATGGAGCTAATTTTCTACCAGCAGAACATCCACCAAAGACTTGGAGACCAATCATACTTTTCTAAGCACAGAAATGAGCTGGCAAAGATAAATGCTTGATAAAAAGTTTTGCAGTTTTAACTGAAGGATAGCAAGAGAAGATTCTGAAATTCAGGGATGGCCCRGTCCATAAACGTTCATATGTTTACATTTAAGGACTAGGATAGACAAAGTTTTTAAGCAGCAGGAATTATGTGGGCAGCTATCCATTTCCATCAGAAGTACCACAGACTCTTTTGATACTGAAAGAGCGTATTTGTTCATCCCCTTGTTTTTTTCTGGCTTTCATARTACGTTGGCAGAGGGCCTGGCTTTCCCTTGTCTAGGATTTCACTGAAAAAAGGCAGGGATGGCCAGAAAGCCATTTGAGTACCCCATGGTGTTACATATTTTAAATCCACATCAGATCATTATAATGGTCTGTAAAACCTTCACTAACCTGTATAGCGAGCTGCTGCATGAAACAGGATGCCTTGTCACCAAAGCGTCCCCATCTGCCCACTCAGGTGACATGGCCAGCTCCTCAGATTGTCTGTCTTTCACTGCTTTTCTTGCTGGAGATGCAGTCCAGTTTGCTTGTAAACCTGGCTGGAAAGGAACAGCCTGACTTGAAGAGAATGGAGGACTCTAAAGTCCAGTGAGAAGGCAGCGAYACAGTGACAAAGGTCTTCTTTCAGTCACCCCAGAAATAGGCCAGAAATAGTTCCTACAACCACTCACCCAGTCCAGAGTTATGCACAAATCCTTGATATATAATCAGGTCCTTCACGGAACTTCCACATCATCTCCCAACATTATTTCAGACACTGTGCAGCATTTCCGTTCTCCTCATGCATAGATGAAATCTTACAATTCATTGCATTTAGATGCATCTCGCCACAAGATACTCTACTGCCTTGTTATCATTTAGAGACATGCTTGCCAGTGTGAATAAAAGGACCAGGATAATCCAAGATCCTAGTGGATTTAGGAATTTGAATCTCTGYAAGATAACATCTACCTGCATTAAACTTCTGTCTACAATCCAGGCAAGAAGAATAACACCTAGTTGAATMTTCACAAGAAAGAAAATATTTATAGAAAATAAAAATTGTATTTTTTCCCAAATTCCACTTATTTTTACCTCCTTTTTCTTTGCATTTCTTATGTTCTGGAGGCTAAAATATTTTGGGACTATTCTAATTGTTATTCAATTATGGAGGTATAAAAGCTATCATTTTGAAACATCCAGAAGGAAGAAAACTCACTTACTCAAGAGCACTTAATTGCAACAACACTTTTTTTATATGTTTAGTAGTGAAAAAGTCACATCTATATTTGTCAGCTAGCCAAATTATGTTATTAAAACAAAGTATGATTTTAAATCTCAAAATAGGGAAAATTAAGGAAAAAAAAGTCAAGTTCTTAGGAGAAAAAAAAAGATCTATAGCTTGTAAATTAATGTACAATCACACCTAAAAAGGACAAAGCATATACTGAACTACACCAATCAGAAAACACCTTAAGAGAGAAATGAAGTGGTCCTTCCACTTGATTGAGTATTGGTGAGATTTCAGCTGGAGCACTATATTCAAATCTGGCACCGCATTTAGGGGAAATATAAACAAAGTGGAGCGAATCCAGAGCAACGAGAATTATCAAAAGACAAAAAAGAAAGACATAAGGACTTAAGTTGCTTAGCAGAAAAGRTGAAGGAAGAATCAGGAGGTAATCACCTGCCAAAGAATTAAGGCTCGCAGAGCAAGGTATAGATCAAGCAGTACTGGGCTTAAATGCAGCCAGAGACACTTACGCTAGACATGAGGAAAAACTTCTTTCCAATGAGGGTAATGAAGCACTGGAACGGATTGCTTAGGCGTGCTTCCAACCACTGGAAGTCTTTGGTTAAATCAAAATCTGGAAGGAGACAGTGTAGCTAATCCTGCATTAGGTAGGGGAACAGAGTGGGTAACCTCCTGAGATCTCGTCCATCCRTGCCTTCTGTAAGTCTGCAACTTTATGGGTACTTTAATGTAGTCTCTGTGGCATTTGTCAGGGATACCTGAGCTGCCAATTGCTTTGCGTTCACATGCCAGCTCTGCCCAAGCTTCCTCTCAYTTGTGGCTGAAGTGGGATTTCTGGATATTCTCCTGAAAGGCTTGTAAAGCTCTGGTAAACACAAGGCGTGTTGGGTATCCCATTTGGCTCTGTCACTTTTTAAAAATCTAGTTATTATTGAAAGTTACTGTGCCAGCATTTTTATTATTAATATTATTATTCATTATTTATGAAGTGCTGAGTGTGTGCTAGATGCTTATATGATTATATACTGAGTTACGCTGGAGTTGCACAGAGTCTACTGAATTCCGATATAATGTTATTACCTACAGCCTTTGAATGAGAATGATATTTTTCATTTACTATAGACAGCTCCATCATCATGTGATGATCTGAACMAGGTTTACAATTTTTAGGTCATTAATGCAGTATACCTTCTGACACTGAAAGGAGCCAGCAAGGAAATGGTACTCCTGTTTTACAGATGGAAGATAATGTTTGGGCTCAGAGGAAACTAAACAGCCCTGATGGCACACCATAAAGCAGATAAACTCTCAACTCATCATCAGTTAGTGATTTTTACTCCCTTGAAGAAGACACCTACCATGTTTGGAAATGGAAAGTCTTCATTCCCTTGTGAATTCAGGTACTGACTTAGCAGAGATCCTGTGTCAGTGAGTTCCATCAGCTCATTACCCATTATATCAAAACGTATTTCTTTTCACATCAATAATCTTTCTAGGTAAAAGTAGACTGATTTTCTAGGAGACAGAATAGGTGTTCTCAGATTTTCTGTATTCCACTCATTACTTGCCACCATATTACTATGCGCTTGCTCACACAGTTCTTCTAATGAGAGTAAATTTTTCAAATCTTTTGATCTCTCTTTACACAATATTTATTCATGCTTTACATAATATTAATTTGTAGTAAAAATTCTGAAACTTTTGAAGTTACACAACTGACTTTTTTGCAAAGACAGTCACTCTGAATAAATAACATGATCTTACAATTATCAGCAATCAGTGAGGCATTTTTATCCATTGCAAAAATGTGAATCGTATTTTTTTTATAATCGTCATCAGATCAGTTCTAATATCTACTCTATAGAAATAGGACRTTAGTGTGTCCATACCTCCAACTGCAGTTTTAATCAGAGGAGAGACTGCTCTCTAGTTTAATGAAGTAAATGAGACCTCCGGTAATATCGTCTGCGTAATTGACATGGTTCTCTGGGAAACATTACACTTTATAATGAAAATACTGTATATAATTAGGATCTAATAGGAAGAAAATAGTAATTAGGTAGAATTAACTGAACAGAAGCAATCAAGCAAATAAAGGTTATTCTCTGGAGAGAACCCTTCGGGGTTCAAATGTGTATATCCTATGATTGTAAAGAAGTCACAGTAATTAACAAGAGTTTTTTCATTGCATAAGAATAACCTAACACTAGCTAGTGGAATGACCCCTGCAAATGAAAATGTGTTATTTTAGTCCTGTGCTTTCACAGACGTTGTGGGAAGGAGGTCAGAAACTACTTTTCTTAGCAAAAATACACTGTACTTGATCATAYAATGTATATGGCTGCATGATGGCTTTAGCAGAGGTTACAAAGACGTMACAACCTTTAATTCCATTCTTACTCCATCCTGTGTGGTCCCTTAATGCCTTTCTCTTTCTGTTCTTTCTCATAGATAATTCCAGACCAGCTTGCTGTATCTGAACTTCACAGTAACTCATAAGACTTTGGAGCAATAAGCAGATCGCATGATTTGTGTAGGTCTTCTCTCCAGGGGTGATCCTTCCCCTTAGAATTACAGAAGTAAGTCTAGCCRGTTCGTTAAGTGTAGATCTAAGCCCATTCTCATTCACGTAGGAAATCTCAAAGCCTCTACTGTGAAACTCTTCTCTCCCAGTTCTGGATCCTGATTACAGGAGAAAGCATCAGCATTCATTAAAATGGTYTGAGGAGAATCTCAGCTTCTCATCCATGTGATCTGGACAAGTGAGATTACATGGGATCATACCTTTTCCAGTTCAAGCCACGTAAAGTTATTCTCAGACCACCTGTTGCTAAGGACACTTTAATCCCCTACCAAACCTGAAAGTGTTAATAGAAAGCACACAGGACATGCTCCTGAGCCTAAATCTCTTCTCATTATATAGGCAAAAAGCAAAAAGAATTTGGTTGTACCCAACAATTAGGAATTCAGCAACATGTGGACAAGACAGACTAAGCTCTTCAGGCCGTTGCTGCTGTGAAACCTTCAGGAAAAGAAAAAAAAAAGAAAAAAAAGAGAAAAAAACGAGTAGCCACCAGTTCAGTATATGCACAACTGGATGGCAGTATGACATAGGGTATTTCTGACAGTGAAGCTCTTAGCACTACAGGTGTATGATCTTTATTAACATTGACTATCACTGCATGCAGTAATTTGTGCTGTAAACTCTTAAGTCCCATAGATGGATAAGTGAGCTCAATGGTCTCTCTCCTCTCCTCCTCTCCRAAAGCCACCCACCTGCCCTAGGAGCTGGGAGCTTGCCTGAACACTGCCACCTAAACATACTTCAGTTCAGCTATGCGGGTAGACAGAGTCTCTTTGCAGGTGACTACTTCTCCTTCTGAGTCATCTTCAAAGGCTGAAAACACTGAYCAGACAGAGGAAGACAGGAGAAACCATGTAGGGGCAAGAGCTAAGACRGATTTTTTTTCTTCTTTTTTTCCATTTCTCTACTGGAGTCAGTCAGTGACAGAGGAGAAAAAATCTGTTTTTTAGGTAAGCACAAGAAGATAAGGCAGAAAAACTGATGACCAGAGAGCCATCAGCAGACGCAGCTCAGAGGAAGGTGTAACATAAGAGGGGATGAAATCAGTACTGAAGCAGAAATCATAAGCATACAAAACTGACAAGACCAGGACTTGCTTTAAAGCAGTTCCTATTGCTTAACATTACTCCTTCCACACCTATCTATTTATCTACTTTATTTATCTATACATTGATCTTTCTAGCAAAGATTTAGTACAACTATCAACATAATACTTAGCATAAATTAACAACAAGAATAGCTTCATGGATTTTTTTTCTTCACATAGCTCAAAAGTGAAGTTCTTGCATGGTTCCCAAGTTGAATGAGATTTTTTTTAAGTTACACAGACTTTTCCCAATTAATTTGCTCCTTCAACCACTAACGTGTGGCATCAACCACAGGTTTTTCTACACTCAAGAGATCTTGTTAGATTGAGGGCCCTTTCTCAACATTATGTCCTCAGTAGAGACCAGGTGCTGTYCTTTCAGAGAGTAAATAAAGAGGGTTTGTTTAATGTGGCCCCCATGTCTCATTTCAACTCTGATTTTTCAAATTCTCCCATTGGAACCTAATTGCCCACTTGTGCAGATGTAGATGCACTGATTTCAAAGGCAAAAATGTTGCTGAACCAGAATTTCAGCCAATTTTCCTGTCTAAAGCAAGCCTCTGGAAAGGTAGCCAGTACTGACCTGAAGACTTCAGGATGGAGAATCCAGCACGTCTCTTAGTGCTTTGTTCCAATGGTTAATTATCCTCACTGTTACAAAATATACATCTTATTTCTAATTTGAATTTGTCTGGCTTCAGCTTCCAGCCATTGGTTTTTATTATGCCTTTCTCTACTAGATTAGAATCCTTTAGTACCCAATATTTTTTCCAAGTGAAGATACTTACACACTTCAATCAAGTCACTTCTCAGTCTTCTATTTTGATAAGTGCTTTGGCGAATTGAGGTTAAAAAAGCTGACAGAAAGGATATGAGTAGAACTTGTGTATTTTTTWAAAAAATCTGAAAACTCAGTGGCAAAAGAGAAGAGAGGGAGAATTCTAATTAAATTTGTCATCAGTTGTCCCCTCTCTATTTTTAAGTTTCAAGCTTCATTTTTCAAATCCCTAAGTATTTGAAGTATTTCATTTTTCAAGTACCTAAGTTTTCTTCCTAGCTCTATTGCTGACTCTATCATTGAACTTAGGCAAATAAATTCACTGTCCTGTGCCTCAATTTCCCCATCACTAAAATGATTTGGACAAATAATCAAAGACTTCTGCTGAACTGTGGCCAAATTTAAAAGAAATGAAAACAAAGAGACGGACAGCTGAACAAGTGGTTTTTACAAAGCCTCACTTTCTCTGGCCTCATGTTTGGGTTCTCTACTGTTGAGTAAGTGACAAACTCACACTGCAGTTGTCCTTCAAGGGCACTTCTAGGATTTCATGCTGCCCAGATGCCTACTTTGAGGAAATTTATAAGAACTTAATGTCTTCATAGCTKAAGCAGTTCTCTCAATTTGGTGGGAGTGGCTGGTGGATTTGGTGGGAGTGGAGAATGGATTCACAAGTTATTCTAGGGAGGACAAGCACACAGACACCATGTGCAAGAATGATTGCACACAAATCTGTGGGTTTTGTCTTAAAACAAACTAGTTAATTTTTTTTTTGTCTTTTAAATGTATCTGATGAAATGAAAAAACAATGGGAGGGGGAACTTATGGGCTGAGAAAAACATCTATGAAGTCATTTAATTTAAACCCAGATTAAATATTTCATTTTATTCATAGGACTCTTACTCATTGAAAAAAAGAAATCTTGCTCTTTGTTCAAAATGTTTTTAAGCCTGTAGGAAAAATAAAAGGCATTTCAGACCATTGAGATACTATGTTTTGAAAATGTCTCAAAGAATTTTTCTCTGCTTCAGACTTATTCCATCTGCCTCTTTTCTTTCTTTGCGGGAGGCGGCAGGGATCAGAACTATTCATCAGATTCAACCCGACTTTTTGGCTATTTTTAGTCCAGCTACAAAACTACTACTTCTTTAAAACTTTATACTAACCCCTAAAAAATAATACTGACCCCTCCCTGCTCTGTGAGGTCTTTGAGACTGATATGTAAAAATTATCATATGGTAGCTAGGTATTAAAATTATTATTGTTCTCTGCTACCATGGGCAAAGTATGATCCAGAAAAGTATCTAATAGCCACTTGTGCACACCAAAAGTAAGATGAAAAACCTCAGCAAGTTCAAAGTTTGTAGTCCAATTATGTTCTGTCTTGCAGGTGCTCTATAGGGGGTGAGAGTAATGTCCCTCAAACCACTCCAGATCATTGCAATATCTAACAAATCCTTTGGCACTCCAGCAAGGAGTTCAAAGAAAAAGCATCATCAGCTCGAATAATTACTGCTCATATTAAGTGGTTTAATATTGCAGATGGATGTAAAAGGCAAAGGACAATGGTTCAAACACAAAGAGCCAGCAAAGTACAACCTGGGGAAGGCCATAGATATCCAAAGCATTGTCCTTTTCCCTGTTCTGTTCTCTGCAATATTAAACCACTTAATCTGTAATTGCTCAAGCTTATGATGCCTTTGCTTTGAACTCTCCGTAAGAGTGCCATAGARTTTGTCAGATGTTTCTAAAACAAAGTCTACCAGGAGGCTGAGAGGTCTCTTAGTAGCTATGACAATGGTTTAATGGAATATAATTTCCAGTAAAGGGAACTAATTTAATATTTTCACATATCATGTAAGCAAGGCACCAGCTGAGCAAAAGGAATGAAAATTATAGCAAGAGGCAATCAAGATGAACAGTGCTGTAAAATCATACCTCACTGATGCGTGCTAAGGTTACTGCAGTAACTTGGCTTGGATATGAAATGTGTTTTCTTCTCACTGAGAAGAAAACGCATTGGATAGGCACTGGGATGCTCTCTTAAATACACTGAGATATTTCTGAACACCATGTATTTTCTGCCAAAGTCATCAGATACTAGCAATATGTGCAAGCCAAAAAAGGCCTTGACTGTCTGCAGAGGATTCATCGTTTGAACTTGACTGTGTGCTTGTAGAGTCCTCCTGTAAACTTACGCAGGAAATAGATGTGATGCAAGTGGTTTTTCCGATGACAGGATCTGCCACCAAGTGATGTGTCTTGTGTTGTATGGGATTTTTCTGTTCAGGCAGTACCATTCTTGCCATCAAAAGAAGAGTCTGTTTTTCCCTGTTATTTTTCCCTTCTTATTCCTTGTTTGTGGTAGCGTATGTTGCTTCCTCTTGTGTGAAATGCTTTCTTCACTCAAATCATTTCTCTGAAAAAGAAAACTTCCCTGTGGCACCTCTCAGGAGCGTTTGCAATAGTTCACATGGTTTCAAAAGTCTGGTGTGCAGAAGTGTTTAGTATGATTGGGTTGCCCAACTAAATTATTGCATTTTTGGCATTCTACAGATGTCCTACTCCTTTGAGAGAAATCCGCTGAATTACGGAAATGATAAAGAGTCAGAAGTATGATAGGAAGTGCCATCTCATGCTTACAGCATTAGCCTTGAGTTCAGGAGACGTACACTCAGTTTCTGACTCTACCACAGATCTTCTGAGAAGCCTTAGGCTTATCACAAAAGCTGAGATTCATTTTGTCTAACATAAGCTACGTAAAATGTTTGGAAGTTAGTTGCCCAGGTTTCTGTTATAGTCAGTGAGSTGTGAGAGCGATCTCCAAAGAGAGTTTCACCCCACCCTGAGCTACATGACTAAGATATGTGAGATGATTCACATTCTGGAGGTGTTTCTCTCTTTAATGCTAACAGGAAACTTAATGACTAGGTTGGCCTAGATACCTTCCAGATGGCTAAAATTAGGTGTGATTACTTCCACCTCTCTCTGTTCCTCAGTTTCCCACATATAAAATGCTAATGACAATACTGCCTTCTTACGYTTTTTTGACTTTACTGGGTTTTAAATATTTCCTTAAAAGAAATAGTGAAATAGGGCCGGACTTCAGCTGCATCTTAGTACTACAGTGCTATAAGTAATACAAATACTTGTTCAGGATTCCAGTAACTACAGGAGCTGAACTTCAACATAACATAAAACCAAGGAATGGCTAGGGAAACAAAGTTTACACAGAACAAAATGTTAGGAGGAATGGGTGGGAAGTTGCCTGCCTACATTCATTTAACATCTGAAGGACCTCRGAAAAGTTGGATGAAATTAAAAGAAATGATTAAAAATGTAACCATGAATGTAACTTTTATAACAGTGAGTATATATGCAATAGCTCATAAGTAGAGCAGGCTGAAAAATGTTCTACTGGAATATATTTTTTCTGTCAAACAATGTCATTTTATTGAAATCAAGCTATTGTGGGGAACATGTTAATTTAAGTGTGTGGGGAGTTGTTTTTTGTTTTTTTGTTTTTTTAAGAACTATAACTGAAATGAAGTGTTCCCAATAAGGTTTAAGTTTATCAGAACAGAATGTTTCAAATTTTTGGAAGTTGAAACAACTCCATTAAAAATATTCTATGCAGACTGGTAATGCTTAAAATATTTAAACTAAAAGAAACTACTTGGAATTCATCAAAAATAGTATATTGAATAACCACAACTTATGTTTTTAGAAGACTTCTTTTAAAAGAAAAATCTAAAATTTTCCCTTGCATCCCTAAAAAAACCCTCCAAATCTGAAAGGTTAAAACTCACTGGCTCAGCGCCACTGCATGAAGCATTTAACTTGAGGCAGATATATCTTCATTTTTATATGTCACCCACCGTTTTCATACATGAGCAGGAAAAGCAAAACAAAACCTTGTGTCATAAACATTTCCGCTGACATGTTGTTAACAAAACCACCTCCGAATATCATGTCTGCTGCTGATAGATCAGGCTATGGGAGCCACTTTCAGAGGCACAAAGACAATTCTTGTAATTTCTGCAGGGCAGAATCTCTCCGTTTCCGTATCAGAAGCAAATAAATTCATTCAGTCTTCACCTTCATGGTGTCCTGTTTAATCTACAAGATTTCTGCAGAGTCCTTTTTTTTTGTATATATACATGTAACACATCAAATTYCCAGTGTTTCCTGCCCTTCCCTACTCGGCCAATTCTCCAAGGATCAATCTGTTTTTCTTCTCTATGTACAGTATTCCCCAAGGCTTCTCATTCACGTTTTCCTTGGTGAAAACCCTGCAGCGCTTAAGCAAGAGAGAGCTCAGACAGCTTCTCTGCTCCAGGTTTGACAGACTCTGAAGACTCATTTCATCAGCCGTTAATCTCCCACAATCCTCTAAGCTTTATCTGCTAAGACTGAAGCAAGCGGTGCAGCTCTGCTGTACTTTAGACTTGCTATTAGTTTTCATAATTTTTCTCAAAAGAACATAAGACTAAATCAATCTCTCATCCCTAATATGTTGGTAATCATTTTGAAATATTTAAAGCTTATCTTCTGAATTCCTCAGTGAAATAACCATCCCAGCTCTTTTTTGGCACTTTCTGGACTCCTATTTTTGTGCTCCCTTTTCCCGTATCAGACCGTATCCCGTATCTCTTGGCCAAAGACTCCTCTACGCTCCTGCATCCCATCCTGAGATTTGCTTCAGAATTTCCTTTCTACCATTACATTTCTCCATCCACRTTTTTATACTTCGTATCAAGTGTCCTCTGCCTTCCTCCAACCAGTCCCTGGTGCTCCATGGTCTTTGGGTACCTACTGGCTACAGTCAGTACCTACTACTACGACGACTACAAGAAAAATCTTTTGGCTGGACATTCCTGCATTAAATCCTGTAAAACTAAAAATGTCTTTCCACTSTGTAGAGATTTCATGTCATTCAAAGGATCAGATCTGAAGCAGATTCAGGCCCATAATAAACAGATGCCTTTGACTGTAGTATAACCACACTGCTCTGACCTGCAAAATAATGGGAATCTTTGTTTCCCAGAGTCCGCTGCACCATTTTGCTATTACTTTTGATTAACTTATGCTTAGCATTTCCTTGCTGAGTTATATCTATATCTAGTTTATGATTCAGACTGTTACATCCAGCCAAAGGTGTTAAACCATATCTACTTTGTTGTTAAGAGAGGAGCTCTCACAGAATTAAGCTGGCTCGACTGACCTACAGGATGGAAAATAGCCTCTAGCCAAACTCTAATGTCATTTCAACAAATATTCAGTGCTACTGGACAAGAGTGTTTTCTTCTGATTTTTATTCTTCCCTGCTGTGAATAACTATGCAAGAAAGTCCTGAGTCTTATGGGAGTGTATCTCTCATACAATGATATACTGAACTTTCACATAAAGTACTAAGATATAAAATTGTTCAGCACCTGAGATGCGCAAGGCCCCATATCTCCGTTTAGCATCCGCCTGCCTATAGAGATCAAGGCAAGCAGAAAGCAACAAGCTATTTAACAGAGGAATCTCTGCATCCCACTGCATACTAATTAGACACTAGACACAGATACATCAGGGGAAGCAGAGGGAGAGAGGAGGGAAAAAAATCTCTTGGCAAGACAATGTTGCATTTCAATCTTTCACCTTCACTGGATAATGGGATGTGATGGAACATTAAAACAAACAAACAGCTTTTGGTGTTTACAAGAAATGTTTAAATGGGAGATCACGAGCCAGAGGTGCTCCACAGAACATCTGGAGTACTGGAAAACAATGCGATTACGCAGATGAGTCACATTCATTAGGCTATAAAATCTCCAGTAATGAATGTACGAAAGGGACTTTCGTGTAGATTGTCATCTATAGCCAAAAAAAAAAAAAAACAAAACAAAAACCCCCAAGATAATATACTTGGCAGTTCCTTTCTTGCCTGCCTCCCTTTCCTCCTCCTCTTTGGAATGAGACTCCCAGTGTAATTACAAAGCTTTGTGCTTGCAGCTCAAAACCCATGTCTCCAGCACAGGCACAGATCCATGTGTGGCATTGGCTAGGGAGAAAAGAAAGTTGGGATCCACACATGAATTTAGCACTGCTCCAGTCACTGGAACGAGACTTTCAGCACACTCGTCTCTGCATACACTTAGTACCAGTAGTGGCATTGGACACTTCTTCCCCAACACCCCTCCAGTGCACCTCCAGCTGGCTTAATAGAGAGAAAAGGATCATTCCCCTCGATGCTATTGAGCCCATGGACCTGGCTCTGTCAGCTCACGCTGCCTGCAGGACAGCAACTCTATGCACCAGGGTGAGGAGATGGCTTGAAAGCAAATGGAAGGAAAGCACCTTGACCTCCATCATCTGAGTACTTTACAGCACGCACACATCCCTAGCTGTTGTACCAGCTGCAGCTTAGACTTCAATCATCACCATATTCCAGAGCCAATTTGGAAGAACAGGGCTCCGACGTGCTTGGCCTCACCTTTGCCCACTTCATCTAGATGAGCCAAGGGAGAGCCTGGGGTTTAATGCAATCTGTTCCTACAGAGTTTACACTGAGGAAACACTGAGCATCTGCATTAAGTTTTACAACACGTTTGGCAGGTGAAACTGGACTTGAAAATGATCTCACTGACGGTATAGACATCTCTTAGTCTGGAAAAGACATAACTGAGGATAGACATGCTTACAAAATTCTGAGTGGCATAGCAAGGGTGAGCAGGAATCAGTATTTCATTGTTTCTTTTGACACAAGAAACTAGCAGAAATTGGAAAAAAAARGACTAAAAGGATATTTTCTTCACACAATGGAACTCCTTGCCACAGGATGCTGTGTATGCTGCATGTTTACATGGATTCAAGGGTAGGATGAGTAACTCCATGGAAAATTAATCTATCAACAGCTATTAGGTTAAAAAAAAGAGCCTATACATAGCCCAGGAAGACGCTGAGCTGAAAACTGCCAGTGCCAGGAAGAGCTCACGGGGGAAGCAGCACTACAAGAGTGCTCTATTCTTGCAGTCTCCCCTGTATGGCGTGAGAGATGACACTGGGCTGCATAGGCGTTTGGTCTGACCTAGGATCTCATTTTTGTGCTCTTATACTTCATCTTTAGAAACTTGTAAGGCCTGAACATACGTCAAGAGTGACTCTGTCACTACCTCATTCCATGTAAACCACCGGTCATCAAAAAGCCAGAAATTTCAGTCAGGGCCTCAGGACTAAGTTTTATCATAGCAGCTAGAGGAGAAAAGATTCCTTTGACCCATCCTAACAGTCTTCTGAGACTTCTTGGAAGAGGTTGTCCAAATGTGGGGGCTGCCTCCTTCAAATCTTGGTCCCAGATATGTCTTTCTAACCAGCAAGTCAGTGATAGCAGAATTTTCCCTAAAACAAGGTTAGCAATAGCTTTGTCACATTTCAGGATCTTTTATCGCTTTAGAATTATTGGATGTTGTCAGCTGAAATGAACAGCATCCCACCCTCTCCTTTTTAGCKCATTCTTGAACACTGATGTTTTAAATTAACATGCTCATGGGTTTTATGTGTTGTTGCTGCCTGTGTAACATTTCATAGCTTCTTGAAAATCCTCATTACTTAGAAGATATTTTTTTCCATAGGCCTATTTGTAGATCTGGCACCTTCTTTTCCTTTCCAGTAGATCTATTTCCCCCTGGACCATGTCTGTCTGGGGAGATCTCATTCGAGGACAATTGGGTTTCAAATTGGGAAGTCAGACTGTTAAATCCTTTCGTTATTTTTGAAAATCTCATCCTTGAAGCTTAAGTCATATGAGAACTTCATCTGCTTTCTGTAATTTGCTGGTTTTCAACTCCGTKTCTGGAAGGATTTTTTTTTCTCCTAGGCAGAGAACTGTGACCCTCATTTATACACAAAATCAGTTCAGCAGAATAAGCAATAATTGCATTTCCACAGGAAAAAATATATTTTCTGTGTTCTGGTTCTGACATGAGTGTTAAATAATTAAATCATTGCAATTTGTTTATTTTCTTTCCTTTTTGAGGGAACACATGGTTACCTGAGCTGTTTACATTTCACTCACTTCATAGCAACTGAAATACTTTATTTGATCATCCTTGGCTGTGTCTGGAGTAGCACTTTGGGAATTACATACTCGAGGATCTTTTGCCAGCTTTGCGCCTCACTGGCCATGTCTCACTTTGCCACTTTATGTCTCACTGTTTCAACATCCTTTATCTGTGAAACACTGAGATGCCGTTAGCATGCATTAATTAATATTTATAAAGTGCTTTGACATCTTCACATAAGTACAAAGCCTTACGATAAGAGAGAGAATGCAAATGTCACATATGTTGCTTGTACATAAAGGCTTGAGCGATCTGTCAGCGCTGGGGCCGCAAGTTCCCAGCAGCTATGCGTGACGTGTTGGGAGTGCAGAGCTGGGCGCCGCGGCTGAGATCTCTAGCCAAGCACCGCAGACTGGGTGTGGGCGGCTGCAAAACACGTATCCTGCATCAGCGCAAGAAGATGGTAAGAAATAAAGTGAAACCATCTCCAGAAGAAGCGATTCCATTTTTAAATGAGAACAAATCTAGGGACAGGGCAATGTAAGTGTAGAGTCGGTTGGAAAGCAATTGTCCTGTGCTGTGAGCATTTCTGAGATTATACAGGAGACGAGTGGTACCTTTTGGTGTGAACAGAAAATTTGAGCCTGGTTGTGAAAGGGGGAGAAGAATGGGTCAGGTCAGGTCAGGTTGTTTCGGGACCATACATTTGTTTTGCTGTTCCCYCTTGAGTTCACTGCAACATCAAAATGAAAAAAAAAAAAGTGAATACATTATCATTCACAAATTGCCTAACTGGGACACTTCTGACAATTTCAAAATGTTTGGAAAGCTGTATTTTTAGTATTTGTTGAATTGACAAACTTGTCAAAACGGATCTTTTCCTGGGGATAAGAAAGACATCAGAAATTCTAGTGTAAATAAAGCTAAATGTTCTCAGGTTAGCTGTTACCTACATATATTCACACAGCCCCTGTACAGTGCGATCTTCCCCCAATCCTCTTCCTGCCCACTCCATCCCAACTGAGTATTGGCACACTCACTGCAGAATTCCACTTACAGGGGCTAAATAGGCCATTTCCCACAGGATTTAGTCTTCATCTATGTATCSGAAGTTAATAGGAGTCTCCCTTGGGTAGGTATTACCTGGATGTGTGCCTCTCCTTCCTTCCTAGCAAGAAGCAGAAGCTCTCAAACCGTCTGGACCATCAGCTCCTGGTCTGCAGTGTCCCCAAGGAGGAGCCATGCACACTGTGCATTAGAGCAAGGGTGGCAGGCAGGAAAGCCTAACAATGTTGCAGCTCTCCCTGGGATAACAGACTTGATGGATTTCACACTTTAAGGCTTTTGCTTTGAAAGAGCCCCAGCTTTTATCTTTGCAAAGTACAGCTTTGTAACCTAAAAATAGTCCGCCCAAGCTCCTTCCATCGGAACAGCAGAAGATGAGCTGGCAACTCTCAATTTTTGGTGCTTCACTATCAGAAAGATGATTTTTTTTTTCCCTGTAATCCTCCAAAATGGAATGTTTAGGGTTTCAAAGGTTACTGGAAATTTCCCTGGCAGCTGGTCAAATATGTGATCCCATTAGAGCCCCCCGATGAGGAAGCATAGCTTGACTCTGGGAGAAAGTGAGGATAGGAGAGGAGAGAGTGTCAAGGGAAGAAGGGAAGGAGAATGAGAAAAGAAAGGGGGAAATAAAAAAGACTCCATAAACAAAGACATTTAATCTACCAAAGTCTGACTCCTCCTTCTAGCAAAGAAGACAAGAAATTACATCAAACAACTCACATAACTGCCCAAAGTCTGATCATCAATGAGCAGGAAGCAGCCCTGTGCAAGGGGAAGGGGTCATTCAGGTCCCGCTTGAGTTTCTGGAGAGGCCAGGGAAAGCCAGGTTTTTTTTTTCTGCAAGCACAGCTTGTGGCTCCAAGCRTGAGAAAGCACCTGGCAACCTGAGAGGGGGGAAAAAAAAGGTCTCCTGGATCCTACATACGGTACTAACTGCCTGCTGTTGTCTCAGCAGCACACACACTGCAAGGTGCAGCCAGAGTCAGAGCAGCTCTTTTTGTTATCAGGAGAAAAGGACGAGGAATCATGTTTTACACGCTGCATTGTGAACCTGTGAATGGCCTTGCAGGACATAATGCACCGGGATTCTTTGGGACGCCAAGGAGAGTCTCCATATTCTGGCATGAATAACGATATTAGCCCTGGATGGAAAGGCAGGTGCGGGGGACTCTGCAGTGGGCACTGCCACAGCTGCATGTCGCCCAGCCCTGGGCTCTGCAGTAGGCATGGAAACCACTTCTCAGCCCAGGAGGTGGACAGCACCGGCCCTGCATGCAGGTGACCTCTCACAGGCGTGGACGTGGCTGCTACCCATCAGACAGGGCGAGAGCAGCTTTCTGTGTTCCCCAAGCAAGAAAGGAAGCTCTTAGTTTTTCTAGCAGAATGACAAGACATCAAGTCTCCTTCCAGCATCATTTTTTACCTAAATGGATTCCCACTCTCAGCTCAGATTTTTTTGAATCATGTGTGATCATCATTCACAAAAACCCAGCAGGTATCTGCCTCCCTGCTGCATCCGTCCTCAGGTAAGCAATGCAAAGCCAGATTTATCCCTCCAAACAGAACTTTGGGAAAATGGGCCAGATGGGATGCCAGCTCACGCTCCTATCACAATGGCAGCTCCACAGTGCTAAAGGGAATCAAAAGCACTATACGCTTGTATTAATTAGCAGCAAAAACTGCTACGTCTCTGAACACCCAGAAGGAACAGAACTGATGAGCAAGTGCAGGCTGCTTCTGCATAATCTCCTTTCGGATCCGAACCCCAATTTAACTACAAACCAACGGGGTACTTCATAATAGTGCCAGCCTGCACAGGTTTAACTGTGCCAGTGACATGAGGAATGCGTAAAATGCAGCAAATAAATCCCTAGCTTCAGGAACAGGGTGTCGTTCCAAGTGGCAAGGCCTGTTCAGCGTGGATTTATGACCCCCACGGAGGCATGCATTACCATCTGCTTTCTCCAAGCCCCGCCAAGCAGACTGCATGAGACGCGCAGACTTGGCCCCTCGTTCTGAGCCTGCCCGAACGCTCAGGGGACTTTGCACTGGGGAAGCTGCACTGGTTGGTAAGCTCAGCAGCTGCAGGTCCTGTGCTGCTTAAAGAAAGGATGTTAAAGTGGGTGAGCTCCTATGTTAAAAGGGGACTGTCATTTCTTGGAAGGAAAAGGGCTAAACCCAAGACTGAAAACAGCCATTTTTTCTCACATCTGTACATCAAAAGGCTATGTGCATGAGAGTTCATGTATTTGACTTATTTATACACACCAGTAGTTACTTGCATAAATAGGACTTTATATATATATACATACGTATGTGCCCCCATCCTCTAAGTGACTGGGTTTTAATGGCCAGGTTTACAATACATCAAAGACTTTTTCTAATTGGAGGCACCCAGTTTGGAGTTTCTCATTCATACTCTATCACACGCACACCCTATCACACTGATTCACACCCTATCACACTCAATCCTTTAAATAACAGCACTAACATGGCAGGAGATATCTTCTAATTAGCACACCAGACACCGTCTCCTGGCCTGCTTCCACTCATTCCCATTGGCATAGAGTGGGTGTCTCTTATTTTTTTCTTGCCTCTTTCCCTTAAAGATCTATTGATGTCTTTTTGAGAACATTTGCAAGAGGGAGAAGGGAAAAAGAAAAGGAATCCACTTTGGAGGTGCCAGGTCTGCCAGGTCCTAGTCGGAGATACATCATGTCTTCCTTGCCCTGACCCACTACTGAGCACTGCTGTGAAAACAGGCGTTCAAAAACATCAGGTTCATTGCTTTTACCACTAGAAATGACCTCTTAGATCATGCAGTCCCTCTCTCTGCCTCTCAGGATGGCTCCCTGGTGCACACTTTATGCTGTTTTGTCCAGTCTAATTATCCATTCCTGCTGTTAATGGGATGGAGTACCAAATTCTTCCAAATGCCACCATCTTTCAGGGATATTTTATTGTTCTTCTCATCTTGGGGGTTTGTATGGTGGAGATTTGAGAATGCATAATTTTTGGTCCTGACATTTTAAGGCCTAAAGGAAAAGAAGCATCCCCACAGTCCTGGACATCAGGGCAACACGGAAACTACAGCCTGAATTTGGAGATCTTTTTTGTGCACTGCAATAAAGCAGAGAAAGGCTAAATCAAGTGTTACAAGCATTTTGCTATTCTGTGTTTTGAGTTTGGAACTGGAGATTTCTCTTTTATTCTCTCTCATAAATGCATGAAACACACGCAAGTTCATATGTGTGTCTAGAAAAACAAATGCAAATATATATATATATATATGTGTGTGTGTGTGTGTGTGCCTGTGTAGGTGAATCTATTATCTATACATATGTGAGCATGCACACAGGCATGAATGCACACAGAGGCAGAGGCTCTCAGACTCCGTGTCCTAGCCTGGCAGACAGCTTGGTTTTTCTGCTCCCATTTCCACTGTGCTCAGCAGCCTGAGGCACACCGAAAGCCTGTCATGATGTCACGGAAAAGCTGCCATAATAATTCCAGTCTAGTCTAAACGCCTGTGCTATCCTCCTCACTGTGTCCGTGCACTGAGTCCCTCCTGACCAGACTTTATGTGGCAGCATCTGGCATGTGCCTTTCATTTCTAGCCTGATTTCCAAATGAAAGGAGGCTTAGATAATCTGTCTCAAACTGACTATCTGTCAGAATGGGCAAGAGTATGAGGTTTTGACATGTTTCGTGGAAATAAGTCCCCAGGTAAAGGAGAAAGCCCTGTTAGTTAGCCCTAGCCCTTGGGTTAGCCAGCAGAGTATCCACTCTGAACAGGGATGCCCATTGCAGGAAAAGCTTCAGGCATGAGTCCATACGAAACAGATCTGTTGGGATCAGGCTCCCTTCAGTCTTTTGCTCACAGAACCATCTCTGACTTTCTCCAACAAGCACATTTCACCTGCTGCTATTGGGAGCAGCTCTCACATCCACAATGATCAGGGAAGAGCCTCTTTCTCAGCTCAGGCCATTCCCAGGGCTTGGGGTAGGATCACTACCCCACCATCTCTACTCTCAATTTCCAGGACACATACTTTTCCCTTGTGACAGGAAGTTTCCCACCATCCTCTTTTAGCTTGACCTCTTTCCTGGCCACATGCATCTGTCTCAGCACTTGTGTCAGTGCTGTGATATAATTGCGGTCTCCTTGCTCTCCTTTCTCCTACCCCCACGGTCTTTCCAAAATTCCTCACTTGAGACATTCATGTAAATCTGTTTAGCAATCACATGGTGCTTCAGATTAAACTTAGAAATGTTCSTTTTTAGCCTTTTTAACTAGTTCTTTAAAGAGTCACACTGCAGAGCAGAGAATTTCACAACCRTTTCAGCAAGGCTTGTGGCATGAAATGGCCAATGGCACTTTTTAAAGGAGAGGCGAGTGGGCTCTGCTGGCCTTGTTCAGGACCCATTTTTCCTCCTGGAATACTTCACTAAACTGCTGGGCTTTTCTCCTTGTGGTGACTCTATTTCTGTGGTAGCAAAGGGCACTGACATCCTCGCCTGTAAGAAGGTCTTTCTTTACATCCCTTACAAAGCAGAATAGCAGAACTCTGGTTTTGACTTAACTTTCTCTTCTGAGTTTCTCTAACTCAGGAAACTACCAGAAGTACAAAACTTCAGCAACTTGCACTCCTTCTGATGGGGA
>NW_028186768.1:769475-815909 GCF_003343005.1 Rhea americana | reverse complement strand
GAAAAAAAAAAAAAAAAAAAAAAAAAAGGAAAAAAAGAAAAGGAGAAATTATCTCAGTGACAGACATTGGAAGGGAAAGGCCACCAATTCAACATCCCAATGCTCTGCTAACACCTCCAAGACCTCATGCCTGAAAGCGGCCCAGAGGCAGGTGAGTGGGCCATTGCCATTGTCACTGTCCTTACTGTCAGGCTGGTGGCTTTTACCCAAGGACTGATGTGAGAACCTCTCGCTGCCAGGAGAGGCTGCTTCCAAAAAAACCCGATCACATCCCTCAAGCTGCTGACCACCTGTAGCAGATAAGATTGTGCCCACACAGCAGTGAAGAAGAGACACTCAGCACCCAGCRGAGACTCCCAGGCAGCAGGGAGAGCTTGCTCTGCCTGCAGGGCTGCCTATCCCAATCAGCAGCCGCCAGCTCTCCTAGCTGGTCCTCCTCCATCTCTGGCTGAGGCAGCAAGAACCGTGTGCTGAGTCTGCTTCAGCTGGGAATTACACTTTGCATATCTTACATCTATCAGTGTAAAAATAGGATGTATGAATAAAGGGTGTTAAAATTGCCACCTCAGTCTGATTTCTCATGCTCTGTAATATAACATATGGCAGTGACTGAACTCCCAGGGAGAACTCAGTAAGCAAGCAGAGACAAATAAGTGGCTTAACCATTTCAGGGYCCTGAGGATGCTTTGCAGTTCTTGAGGGAAGATGGATGTGGACTGACAGAGAAAGATGTGCAGGAGTAAATGCATGCGGCATTGTCAGCCTCATCTGCACGTCAGGCGTAAGACTGAGTGCAGTATTCTGACCCCAGAAAGCTCAGTTACAATTACCAGGCTAGTTGCAAGAGACCAGGGTGCAGTGTTGCCTAATTTACTTTCCTCCACAGGATGGCTGCTTTTGCAATTGAGAGCTGCCCCCTCCAGAGCTCAGAGGCTCTCTGCAAGCCTGCTCTGCACATTGCTTGTGGCACTGAGGGGGTTAAACTGAACAGCTAGGACATTAATTTTACAATAATGAATCTCATCAGAGCAGGGTTAGCACAAGGCAAATGCTGCTGCCATTTGACTTGCAGCTGCAAACTTGGGATGAACCTGCTGAAACCCTTTTGCACAGAGCAAACAATGAAAAGAAGGCATCTCATTATGCAGAGGGAATCTATCAGCAATGGTTCATGGCTGGGAGGCCCTGCTTTTCCAGCTGGACTAGTTGCAATCACCTACAGGAAGCACTTCAACAATGAGCTGCTGCATTCCTCAGCCCTTCTTGATGCAAAGACGTAAGAGAAAGAGAGGACATAATCACTCAGATTCGATCAAATCTCTAGGGTCAGGATTACCAATCTTAAAGCAGTGTTTGATGGCAAAAGATAGTAATAATAGGGTCGACTTTCAATAGCACAGTGCCCCCTAGCCACACACTAGATCATCTCTTGGGTGCTGCATTGAAGGGAAGAGCGCTGCTTGCTGCAGGGTTTCCTTGAGTCCTCCCCATGCTGGAGCAGACCAAGCCCTGATCCTGCTTGGCTTGGGAGGATGATGAAAGTCCCCACATAAAATGGGTTTGTCTATAGGCTGGGATCCTCCAGTTTACAAGCTGGGCTAGGGGCATAAACCATGTGCTGAATCTGTGCAGGAGCCTCAGCACATTCGGTATTGCTGGGGTGCTGCAMCCAGGGGTGTGCCGAGGGTCTGACTGCAGTTTGCAGTATTTCTGTGAAACTGGAGGAAACATGAACAGAAAATTCATGAGCATTACACCCCAATGCTTGGACTATGCCTGTGTGAAAGAAATTGTTCCTAAAAATCAGAATGAGGCAAGAAAGAGAGAACTGAGGGCATTGGGCCAGCATCATGTTCCAGCACACTGGCTTGTGGGCTTTTTCATTCCTTTTTTTTTTTTCTTTTTTTTCTGTTTGAGTTTTGCCCTGTCGGGTTTAATCGGTAGTGTTTGTAATTCAGGTAGCAAATTGATTTTTGAAAGTACTCTGTCCATATTCAGTCCACGTTACCTCAGATCCTTCCATTAATTATGCACTGATATTGATGTTTTTGTCAGACAAGGTCTAATGTCACTATATTCAGATCTTGCTTCTTCCTTGTTAAAAATGTTTCCGAATGTGGCCTTGGGAAAGACACTGCTTGTCACTCACAGGATCAAAGACAGCCTGGCAAAGAAATACTCTGTTAGCCCCAAAACTCATGTACCTTTTCCCCTTGCTCTACCATCTTTCTTAGGAGAACAGTGAAGATGGAGGTTGTTGAGGAGAAAGGCAGACCAGAGGATCCTCCAAG
Source organism: Rhea americana (assembly GCF_003343005.1). NCBI lineage: Eukaryota > Metazoa > Chordata > Aves > Rheiformes > Rheidae > Rhea > Rhea americana. Next base: position 813,618 of record NW_028186768.1, on the reverse strand, counting down.
GAGAATTGAGCTGTCAGTACTATTTAAGCTAATAGGAAGGGACAACAGTGTGAGGATGCACATTGTAAATGGTGCCACGTAAAAGCGGTAGTTCACACTTCATGGTAGGTGTAACACTGTCCAGGCTGTGAAACTGAGAGTTCAGAGGAATAGGGCAGGTTCACCCAAGGGCTGCAGGTTGACTCCCGGATCCTGGGGAAGAACTGGCTGGGGGCAGTGCCATTAGAAGGAATCTGGAATTTCATGTGGATCACAAACTCAGTGTGAGTCAACACTATGACGTCCTTGTGAAAAAAAAGACGGACCTCATCTTGGAATAGTATTAACAGGAGTGTCGTATGAATGGCACAGGAGGTAATTATTCCGCTCTATTTGCTGCTGGTCAGATCTCAGCTGGAATATTGTGCACACTTCTGGGCACCAACCCACAAGAAAGATATAGACAAAATGGAAAGAGTCCAAAAGAGAACAACAAGAATGATTAGACTTTTTGGAAATGTGATTTAAGAAAGACTGAAAGAATTGGGTTTGTTCAGTCCARGAATGAGAAGACTAAATTGGGAACATGATAACAGTCTTTCAATATATAAGAGGTCGTTAGAATGAAGATGTTGTTCAATTTTACACACKGGGGAAGAATAATAACAAATCAAATTAATTCCAGATGCAGGGAAAATGTTACAATTCTGAAGACAGTAAAGTAATCAAGCAAGTACATAAAGAGGTCAAGAAGGTTTTCAAGCATCAGATAAACAAACATCCACCATGGATATCCTTGGTATGCTTGAAGCTACCTCAATTAAATGGAAAAGACTAGATTAATTTCTTAAAAGCTATTCCAGTCTTACATTTCAAGGATTCTATAGTTTGATTCTTGGTCAGTCTGGGCCACAGATATGTTCTGTAGACAGTCTCAAAATTGTTTCAGAAAGGCTGTACTCTGCCTCAGATGTTGTTCGCACACCAGGAGGACCAACTTGTATAACCAAATCTCAAGAGTCACTGATCTCTTTACCCCAGGTTGCATTTGAACAGTAGGTTCAGAGATGAAAGGTAGTTCATCTATTTGAATAGTGAATCTGTTTTTGTCCATTGTTTAGTTTCCCAGATCTTTAAAACCGGGATAGACCTGTGTTGGGGRTGGCAGGGAAAAGTAGTGGCAAGAGACACATTTATTACTTATTAGAGATGGAAGCTTGTTGCACTTTGTATCTGCTGAAGTAGCCATAAAATCCCAGTTTAAACCATGTASCTGCCTAATAAACACATTTGCTAGAGTTTCATCTGGAAGCCAGCGACTGTGGAACATTTTGAAACACTTTGTTAAAGTTGCATTTCCCAAGGAGCTTAGGCACCTGCCTCAGCATCCRCTATCAAGACTTGCAGTCCTGCATCTAGGCCCTCCTGTCAATGAGATCTTATTAGCATCACTTTGCCAAATTAAATGGATTAAAGTTGGGAAGCAGCTAGAGCATAGAGCAGTCACATTGACTGTTGCCTTATATTGGAGTGAAATTAGCTGGCCTCAGGCTCCCTGTTAGGTGTGTTGTTGCCCTCAGTAGCCACGCAGTACAGCCGCTTCGCTTCTGCTTCACAAAGTGAAMAGCTCAGTCTGTGAAGTGCTGGATGGAGCCACTTTATGGTAAGGGAAGGTACTTGGGTGATGGTGTTGAGTGGCAAAGATGAAAAGAGTCRGAGCTTTTTTGAGGGGATTTTGAATTACTTTTTCATGCCTAAGAAGAAGTTTCCCAGCAACTACTGGAGAGTTTTTTTCAGCAGGACAGCTAAATGATTCACAATTTCATGTATGCTCCTTTAAGTTGGGATTTTCATCCTGTGTACAGGAGCATTACTGCCTTACTTGGCTAGAAATTTGTATCAAGTATTCCCATCAAAGCTTCATCTCTCCTGGCTAGCTCAGCTGTTCCAGGTGAGAAGTRTTAAAACTTTAATGCTTGAAGGACTCCAGGGGCTAAATTACTCAGAATGAATAAACATTCTTTTTCATGAGACCATGGATTTGGGGCGATAAATAACAAACATTCTTTTGCCGTGTCTGCAGACAATTCCAGGTTTTGATACAAAGCAGAGGATAGGGGAGAGAGAAGGGGGGGGGGAGGCAAGGGGAGGCAGGGAAAAGCTACACTAATCCATCTGAGCAAAGGGCAGAGAGAGAAAATGGAGCCGCTAGAATTAGCATAAAGGCTCAAAGGGACACATTCAGATGGCCTAAATTCTGCCTAAATCTCTAAGTCCCTAAGCCTAATGTTTCCCTATTAACTAGGGATACAGGAAGGCCTAGAACCAGCCAATAAGAAAGTCAAAAAGGCTGGGGTAGAATTTGGGCCATCTAAATATAYACTAAAAAATCTTCATAAAGATGGCCTTGATCCTATATGGATATATACCTCACRTTCTTATTCTGCAGGGCAGCAAGCCCTTGCCATCTCTTTGAAAAGAGTTGGGAACCATATAAGAGATAAATTGTCAAGCCTCTGCTACCACAGCAATATTTTCTGAAACAGGAAAAGATATTGGTCTTACGTCTTTATTGCCATTGTTTTCCTAACAGCTCCAAACCTGGAGTCCTAGTCTGGTTCCAGATCTGGATGTCCCCAACCTTGAGATAAGTCTCTTCTGTAATTATGATTCAGTATTAAGAAAACCTAGTTGAAATATTTAGATTCAGATGGAAATTGCTGAAAATCATTCAGATTTAGAAATTTTGGATTACTCAAACTCTAGCCTTAATTTACTTTTGTTGTGGGTTTTTTGGTCTCTTCTGCTTCATTCCTRCTCACTTTTCTACTGCACTGTTTTCACCTGCTATAATGATGAACATGTAACGTTCAGTTTGCTGATCATCCTCTACCAAATAGTCCCACAGTATCCTAACAGTAGTCCATCACCTTCACAAGCTGCTCAGGATGGAAGCCTGGAAGGTTTTAAGCTGAAAGAAAGGAGATGTTTTATGTAATGGAGAAAATGGTGAAAGATGGGAAAAGTTCCTGCCCACAAAGGTTTTGGAGTGCTTACCAGAGCCTGGCAGCCCCAGATTTTACCCAGTCCTTGCCCGATTTCTGCAGAAAGAATCTAGCCTGTAGTAAGTAGTTTCCCACAGTGAGCATGGGGATCACGGTCTGGCCCTCAGTGAGAATAACCAGTAGGCCTCTTTCCAGTCTTACTCTGTTGCATCAGGAGATAAGGATAGAGAAAACATTCCTGAAATTAACACAAAGACCCTCCCCGGGAGATTTCTTCATTGCTTCCTTTTCACTAGACTTTGAGGACAAAGAGTGTGAAATTGAATTCAAGAGTCCACACTGCAAAACAAGGGCAGGGGAGCTATGTTAGTGGAGTATTAAAAGATAAATCTTTCTTTTTTATATATATTTTTTAATGTGGAGTCTTTCCCTTCAAACCATTCCTAATCCCTTCACTTTCTGTTYATGAATAGATTGAATTTTTCACTACGACATTGCCTAAAGACAATGAGCGATTTCACAACAGATGATTTATRTACTGGAATCTAGAGAGATTTTTGCTCATAAAAACACTCCAGCCATTTATCTTGATCTCCTGATATATCAGAGCCACGGCTGTATGTCTCTAAATTAACTGCAGATTAAACAATTCAAGCTGGTTGAAAAGTGTAAATGCRAGAGAAAAGCTCAAAGAAGAAGTTCAATCAATTTCTGCGATTGGATTCTTATCAAGACAAAAATGTGAGCAGTTTTCATTGGCCATTTCAGGATAAACATGCCAGAAGGTAAATAGACTTCAGACATCTGTGAAGCTATATCACATGTGCAAGGGAGCAGGCTTAAATAAAGCAAACAAGCTTGAGTTTCCATCAGGGTAGGCGTCTGCRTTTCTGAGCAAAGTTAGTTTGCAGATTTTTGGGGGGGCTTTTTCTTTTTTGCTGACAATGACCGGAAGGTACAAAAAGGGAGATGACTGCAGCAATTCAGAAGCATGAAACACAAAATAAGAGTCAGAAGAGAAATAAAAATGGGAGCACTGCAGAAAAGAATAAGCTCTATGCAGTGTACTCCAAATACTTGAAAAAGGAGAGAGAGAGAGAAAAACAAAAAGTTTTTTCCTACAGATCTTCAGAAAAGCTTCCTTGGCATTTAAGGGCAAAGGCAGTATGTAGTTCAGATCAATTTGTCTTTTAGCTCATGAATTTGGAGTCCTGTCCAACTTTTTTTTCACCCATTTGCATTCAACATTCAGCAAATTCACATACGCTCACAGGTCCAGAGCTCGGTGCTGTTTACACCTCCACAAATTTGCACTAATGCCGTTAGGCTGATTTTACTCTAGCAATAGAAAAGCAACATGAACCCCTCGCCTTTCCTGGCAGTCCCTGCTGTTTTTATTAAGGTGTTATCTAGATACAGGGCAAAGCAAAAAAGGTTCGACACAGTAATTGCATCTGAACCCCTCCTAGCCTTTCAACTTTGTGAACGTTTTTACCCTATTAAAACCTGATATAAGCATCAGCAGAGACGTGGCCTCTGCTCTGTTTGGATTCTCAGAGCAGTGTTTTTTAGAGCACGGTTTTACCGAGAAGGGAGTGCAGCAACTACATTGTATTTGCCTTGGTGCATGAGGGCTGCAGTTTGATCTGATTCAATCAAGTTTAGCTAATTTGGAAATGATGAGTAAGGTGGAGTAAGCTGCAAGGTGGTGTAAGCAGGTCTCAAAGTGGAAATTAAGGGACATAACTGGTAGAGGCATGTAATCCATACCAATGAGGTGTGCAGGTCGAAAGGGACTCTGACACCAAACACAGAGGGAAGAAAATTGAAAGAAGATTGTAAGACAAAAGAAGCTACCTTTTACTTCATGATTCTCACCTGATTCCTGTTTTTAAAGTCACTGAGCTTTAGAAAACAGTTTCTACGTCCCGGAGATGAGTGAGCATCAGTGAGCGGGAGTTTCTGTACGTGTGTGCAAGTGAGAGCTAGTTAGTGGGAAAGYACAGCACTGCCCTCCTCAGGAGAGCCTTATGTGGCATGGCCCCCACCAGTGCCGGGCAAGGCRGCTGACCGCCCAGCCGCATGGCCGGAGCAGGGGTCTTCAGCTCTGAGTTCCAGATTTGGCCATCGAGATGCCCCAAGAGGTTGTAACAAATAGCAAAAAGACAACGACGACATTTGTAAATTGTCAGAAATTGCTCCACAGGCAGATAGGCATCCCAGCTTACTTTCTGATCCATCCACCTCCACTTGGACGAACTTCCTGTTCCCGGCAGCTCTTGAAGAAATCTGGCAAATAAAGGTCATAAGACAGAAGAGACAGAAATGAGCATGGAGTTTAGCAAGCCACTAAAGGAAAGGGAGTTCCTAAATGGGAGACATTATTCCTTCCCATCCCTATTATCATTCCTATTTCTCAGCRTGGAGAGACCAGCCAGAGAGAGACCTCTTTGTAATGGACACTTAACACTTGAGACCCTAAAGCCATCCTAGCACAGTGCTAAGGTGCCAGATGAGATGTTTAGAGTTGAAAAGGGCAAAGAGTATTTCAGACTTTGGGACATGCAGACACAATACGGAGCCAAGCACCTGCAGTTGTCAGGTATTTCTCCCTTCTCAGTGTACRGGTTTGGCAACACTAGGTCATGGATACTGTATGTTGCTTTCCTGGGCTCTGCAGGTTCCTATCATCTTTGATCTGTGCTCCAGAGATCAGGTTTGAGGCTACAGTTCCAAGTGGCTGGAACTGGTCACAACCACACTGGAAGAACAAAGCTCCAGTGAMAGCCTTTCCCCTTGGGCCAGAAGAGCTGGCTGGCTTCCTCTATGAGATGAAGCAGCATGGAGAACACCACTGCAAAGTAATACTATAGACATGGCCTATTCCAGTCTTAGGAAATCATTTCCTGCAGCAGTATATGGTCAGCAGGAGTCCACTGTGGACTAGGAGTCAAACAACTATTCACCTCTGTGCAGAGCAAAGTGATTTTCAGGCCCGTACTCYTATGATTGCCTGGTATACTATCCCCCTGCTCCATCTTCTCACCATCACCATCAGCGGACTTAACGGTGACTATACATATGATTCGCATCAATCTAAGTTCTAGTTGTACAACTAATGAGTTTGTATTCAAATACAGCATCAAACATTGTTAATTTTTTCTATAAGTGTGCTTAATAAAGAAAGATGTGGCTCAGTGTGTCCAAGGCAGAAGAAYTGTAACCAGAGACTTGCTGCTTAGGCTGAGCCCCTTGTCACCTCGTACTTCATACGGTGGAGGACAGCGCTGGAGAGTTTGGGGGCTTCCCCAGTCCCAATCCTGCTCCCTGTCCCTCTCAAACACACTCCCCAAGTTTCCACAAGGAGTTTTAGCACTCGGCCTCATCTGACGCACACCCATCAGCCAGACTGACAGGCTGCGCAGGCAAAGTTTAGAGCTGTCACATCGCATCACCACGGGACTCCTGTGCAGTGCACCTGGCTCTTCCCCGTGGTCAGCCAGCAGCCCCGGCAGCCCTGCAAAGCTCCTGCTCCAGCCTGAATTTTGGCAGTGAGCAGGAGCATCCTGACCTCCATGCAGGCAGCTTTACCTTCAGCACATTTTCTCAGGGCAGCCTAACAACACTTTTTGTGAATCCAGCCAGAAAAGAAAACTGTGTTTTAAGCAGCAGAAGAGACCCAGAAATTAAAGCAAGGTGTTTTTTTTCCCCTCTCTTTTACACTATTTGGGAACAGGGATATGGATATATTAAGGAAGGCACTYAGAGAACAGTCTTTGTGCAACTGTGCACTCTATGCACAATTTAAAGCCAGAATAATTGAGGGAAAACTGAGGCTTAAGACAGATGCAGGAGAGACCACCTTGCYCCTACATGGGCAGGTGTAAGGTCATCTTGGCACTGGCAGAAAAGAGTTAACGGCTTCCCCCAGGCAGGAGGAATTGCCCTAATTGCCTAATTGGGCTGTAGCAGAGTGAGTACAGCTGGAGAGGTGGGAAAGCCCCTCACACTATAAAAGGGATGTGCTTTAGTGGGGGTAAGGCTTGCATTTAGCACTGTGGTTAGGGGTAGGGTGAGTTCCAGGAATAGACTGGAAAGGGAGTTTTCTTTCTCTGTGGAAAACCTAGGTTAATGGCTTTAGTTTACTTGTCCTTCTAGAGTCTACTCTTACGAAGGCTTTAAAGCAGGTGAAATGGCCTTTATTTGCTTTCCCATTAAACTCTTGTCTTAAAGGTGGTTAGATGCCTTCCAGCTCGAGAACGCTTTCTTGCTCTTAGACTAATGAGGAAGGGCCGAGGGACTCAGACTGATCAGACTTTCGGTCATGCCCAAGAACTGAACGTGCTGGCGTTGCGCTTGCTGAGTCAGAGAGGACTTTGCCTGGATGAGGGCAGGATTAAGGTTTCAACTTTGCCACTGTTCGTTTGGGTTATTAATATGAGTCCAGGGAGTCTCTGACACATGGGCAAAGAAAGAGTTGCAAAAGCTGAGTCTCTGCCTCTGAATACAAAGACTGAGGGAACTGAGAGGTTTTGGGCAGCCTGGAAGGGAGAAAGGAATATCCCTGCCATCCRGGAAGGTCAGCTGGGTGCTTGAGGTTTTCAAGTAGCAGCAAACCAACAGCACCACAAAAAAACAGCAATATCAAAGGAGAGCTTATTTAAGCATCAGCAAAATGCAGTGCTGAGGTTCTGGAAATGTTCCCCTTAAGTTCCTTCTCCTGTAATCTACAAAACATTATTGCAATTGTCACATTTATTTAATAAAACACCAGGTCGTGTTTACACTTTAAAATATGCAGCCTTAAAAAAAAAAAAAAAAAAATGCAAGCCCCAGGAGTCTGACTAGCACAAATGGAAATAGCATGAACCCTGCCCATTAGCAAGTGGTTTTCCTGCAAACACAAGCACAGTATGTTACTGGAGCTTCAAGTAATTCTATGCTCAGCATATATTGAGGAGGAGGAGAAGGAAGACAGAGATTATTCATAGGATTGGAGTTTAGCTCAGAGGAGAGTGAACTCAGGTGAAACTGAGCCAGGATGATGAATAAAACCTGATAGTAGCAGAACCGCAAACTGCACTCAGTGGCTGTGTTATGTGTTGCCTTATGGTGACTTGATTTAATAGGACAGTTTAGGGTTTGTCTGAAAAAAACCCAGAGCCTAGTCCAGAAGGAAACAATAAAATGAAACAAGGGGAAACCCAGCTTTATTTTTTTTCTCCTTTCATGCCAGACAGTACTATCCAAACCAACAATACAGTAGGATCTGGCTGGAAACTACCCAATGCCCCTCCAAGGAGCATCCCACAGGCACTGCCGCATCTCAGCGGCCATCCTGGCTGCGGGTCAGAATACCCTGGGGCAGTGCTGGGTCTGCGCCAGGATTGGGCACTGAGAGCCTGGTAGAGCTGGGAGCTGAACTCGGGTCTCCTGTATCCTGCTCAGCCCCCCTGTTCTCAGAGTTTGTCTAAAGCCATAAGAGCTCGGGGAGGGGGCGGGGAACTTATCATTGTCTTCAGTGGAAGTTTGTGGATTGCATCCTGCTTAGCTCTGCTAGCACATTTTGCAGCAAAAAGAGGAATCAGTACAGCATCCCCCCAGGCTGTTCAGTTATTTGGCAGCTTTCAGAGCCCTAAATCTACCCTTGTCCCCTCACCAGGCCTGGATGCTAGCCCTAGCCCAGAAGGCTGCAATGGAGATGCTGTCTGGACGTGCTCTGAGCAAGGGCTTCCCATCTGCCAGCAAGCTTAGGGAAAGGCACCTTGGCGAGTAGATAGCCTATTTGGCACATGCATCCTGCTGCAGCCCCTGCAGATGGCATGGCCACACAGAGGCGAGGGACTCTTCTCCCCTCACCTTCCCAGATCCTGCCACAATGAGTATGCAGTTGGTTGATCCAGGGCTGCACTAAGTGGCCACGCTGAGGGAGCAGGAATGGACTTCAAGGCACCTTCAGGTTGGATGCATCTCCTTTCCCCAGGAATTCATTCACGGAATAAGCAGAGGCCTCTTTCGAAGCCTGTGTTCCGCTAAGTGAATATATAATGATGCAATCTATACATTTATACATCATCCCCTGCAAACAGGGGCCTATTTAGGACAAGATCAGACTATGCTTCTCTCGGCAGGGGTTGCATTAGCAATTCATTCTGTAGCATAAAAGGAGTGTACAGAGACAATCATCCAAAGCCTGAATAAAACACTGGAGGAGAACCAGGGACCAAGGGAGGAAAAGGATGATTCCTTTGAAAGGAGGGGGGAGAAAGCCAGAAAGAGAAAATGCAGCTGCTCTCCTGGAAAAGTAGTCAGAGAAATAGGAAATCTGGCCTGGTTTTTATTCCGGATTGATAGAAGGAAAGGAAAAAAGGAAAAAAAAGGGGGGAATAAAGTGTAGTTCTCATCTCTAGATTTGTGGAAATAGGACTAGCAAACTGAAAGAATATGTGAAAAGAACTTGGGAAGAAAAARAGAAGAAAATGTTATCAGAGATGTRTACAAATGCATATGTAGGCAGGTGTGTGCACAAGCAGCCTGGAGGTGATCAGAAAGATTCTCAAGTAAAATAAAAAGATTTAGAAGTACAGAGATCCTGCTTGATAAAAATATATTCTGCCTCCAGGATATGCGGTTTGAAAGATAAGAAATTAAGGCTAGTGGAAGTTGGGAATGTGGAACGTGGGGAAGGAGGAAGGAGAGAAGGAGAAGAGACACAGGACAGGAAAGGTGAAGTGAGGATGTGTTTATTCTGACCGCCCAGACCTTTCCAAGGCGCATGTGGGATCGCTCAGCCGTCAAAGGGTATAGCCTTCCCAGACAGAACGAAGCACAGGACCACCAGCATCATTTATCTTTTTCTCTATTTAATGGTCTTGTTTACATGAAGACCAAGGCCTTCAGCTGGAACTCCTGACGTGGATTTAAATTTGTGCCTGTTTGGCAAAAGAGAGAACAAACATCTAAGAATCCAGAGGCTTGGGGTATGTTCTCCTAACAGAAACCTCTTCAAAGCCAAATAGCTATGCACAGAAGCTACCCAAAGTTACCGATGACCTTCCTTAAATTCCCCCTGCYGATGTTCCCTGCCCTGCGAGTGTGCAGCAGCATGTGCTCAGCCAAAACACCACGTCAGCCCACTCTGAAGGACCTTAGCTTCTGCTGAAGGTGTCAATTCTGTTTGACATTGTCTCTGCACCTCTCACTGATGACAGCACAGTGAAGTGTCAATATTTAGCAACACCTTAAGCAGCCCTCCTCCGACACAGTGTGACTGAGAAAGGGCTGAGAGCAAACCACCCTCTATCCCAGGGCTCCTCTTCTTCAAAGAGCACCTCTGCAAAAGTGCCTCCTAGAATCACTTAACAGACRATGCTCACCAATTTCTTTTTCTTTGGATTATTTGAGTCTCAGCAGCTCCCAGGGATGCCTTGTAGGTAGCAGCTTTCACTGCTATTACCCTGCAAGCAGCAGATCCTTTAATTATGCACTACAGAGACTGAAACCAAAGGTTGTAGCCTTATATCGGGACCATCTGAGTCAGTGCTCATGCCTTACTCTGTCTTCCAGCGTCTCTTCACCAGTGCAACATCCCAGTTGCGATGGCAGAGCAGATGCCTATTTTGCAGCACTGCTTCTTTGCTACGTGAAGAACCAGTGCCTGCAAAGCAATATTCAGGCCAGCTCATGCCAAAGACTGTGCTCCCTTCGCTCTTCCGACAGCCTGAGCGACCGTCACCCCAGACCTCCGCCAAACAGCCCGCACAGACCAGCCACTCTCTGGTCCGGCCTTTATTTCTACTTGGCTCTGTCTGTTCATGCCAATGAGTCTTCTGAGAAAAACGCTAATTAAAGGCAGGCGATAGTTAAACTTTTGCTAATCAAGACAAATGAATCAAGTCTCGAGTGTATGATAGTGGAGCTGAATCACTGCTTCCCCCACACTAGTCAGCCTTCAATTACAAGCCTCAGATATTATCGTGAAATATTTCCCCTAAAGCCCCATTCCACAGCTCTGGGTTATGGTTCTCCTGATTCGTGGTGTTTATTTAGCGCTGTGGGGGTATTTTGTCAGCAGAACGCACCAGCATATCCAAATGTTAACGAGCCCATTAAGGACAGACGAGATGTAATCGGACCAGACACTCTCGCTGACTGGCAGCAGGACAGACTGAAAATTCATGGGAAAATGTCTTCCTTTGCCCAGTCACAGTGTCTGATGGACTTAGCAGAGCTTCAGGGCAAAAGACATAGGCCAGACTGAGAGCTTGTCCCAGAAAATTACTCAGAGTAAACCGAGGCAAGCACTGACTCTCTTTAGAAGCCTAAAGAGAAAATTGGAGGAACCCCCCCAGAGGTTTGGAGGGAAGCAGGAGTGGGCCCCATTTTCACCCTCTTCAGAAATCAAAGGATTTTGCAAAATGCAGATAGCGTGAACCAAGGCAGAAACTGAGCTACTGAGTTGGAAGCAAACCATCCTGACCTCTATTACTCTTCAGAGTTGTTGATTTAACYGCTGTATTTTCAAACACCTAATTTGCACCCTCAGGTCACCAATRTAAAGCTGCGAGACGGAGGCAATTGGAAAAGGAGAGTAGTCTGGGCTGCAGCAGAGAGGGAGAGTTAGAAAAGTAGCACTGCTCATTGTGAAYTTAAAATCTGCCGGTGAGCAAGACCTGCACCGCTGCTGAATCAGTGCTTACTTTGATTATTTTTTTGTAATAGATAACCTAAAAATCGTATTTAAATGACTACATCATTTTCAAGGGAGCAGCGGGACGTGCAGCGTAGTCGAGTCCACCGTAGCAGGCTGCCTGTCTCGTGCACAGACAGTGAGGCTCAAGCCCGCGCTCACGCAGACGCTATTTGGCCGCATTAGCCCTCGACGGCATCTGTGCCCGTCCTGTCGCATCCTTGCCCCGACCTTCCCGCAGAGCAAGGGCGAGGGGGCTGCACAGCTGGCCCTTGCTCCCCGCAGGTGTCGTCACATAGGCAGGTGAATTCGTTYCCCTCTCTAAGCCATCGCAACTTTTGTGTCCAGAACCTTTAAATTCCCTTGTTTAAACTCTCCTGTCTGCATGTCAGCCTGTGGTTTTTGTATGGAAATGAGGACATTCACCTGGGTATGCAGWCCTTGTCCCTCTATAAATAAATGGCTAATTAACTAAAAAGGGTGGTAAGCAGTGATGGATGGAATTGTTCAACCAGTTTTGGGCAGTAGCCTGGATGCAGGGGTTTGAACCAGCTTTAAGAAGGACAGTTGTCTGGGAGGTGCTCACTGAACAGGGGCAAAACCGCAGGAGGGACGGAGTCCTTGAGAAAGCAGACCCTGGAGTGAGGCAGTCCTGGTGCCACACGGGTCGGCGTCCTTAACGTATGCCTGTCACCAGCGCGCTGCAAGCATCTCCTGAACGGAGGCGTTGCGCGGAAGGCAGCCGTATGGCTCTCCCAGAGCTCCGGTCCTCCCGTAAGGCTGCATCGCTGCGCGGCACGAGCCTGTGGGTTTTACATTGCACAGCCAAGCCAACAACCGAAAAGAGCAGTTTGTGCCACTAACGAAAACAACTCTTTTGATCTCCTTGACATCGGTGCAGCAAACATCCCACTCTGGTGCACTCTTGCATAAAAGAGAAGCTTCTTGCTGCTCAATCACACTGCTTTTAATAGCTTTCTGAATGCAAAAATCCGCAGCTTTTATTTCAGTTTAATCTGCCAATTTTTCTAAGTCTTTATCACACTTTATCAAACAGTGTATCAGTGTGAGATATCCAACCCCCTCCCCTCAGGCATCTCCTAAATTGAAATCCCAGGAAGACAGCAGCTTCTTTCATATTTTAATTATTTTAACATTTTCCTTTAGTGGCCTCKGTATTATTATGACTTGTTTTTCTCTCTGGAACAGGGCTGTGATCCCACACTGGGTGGGAAATTTGTTTGTCTAGAGCAAAATAGCAGAATGCCTCTAATGCATTAGATATGGATTAGAGAAATTGTGTTTGGGAAATATATAATCTCTTGGTAAAAGGAGAAAAAATAAAAAGCCTATTTCATTTTGTTTCTAATTTGCTTTTCCCCGATTATAATTTTTAATGAAAAAGTGTGTTTTAAACACATGAGTGCTGCCTAATGTGCCAAGTATTAGGTATAAACGGCATCTCCAATAACATCTTTTCTCGCTTTGCCATCAAGGGCTCTGATTCAAGAAAACACTTAACCACGTGCTCAAATCCACCCTTCCTGTAGAAAATACTCATGCGTAGAATTAACTTTAGATATCCTGGGACTTGCCCATGTGCTTAAAGTTTGAGACATTGAAGTGTTTGTCAAGTTTGAGATTGTTGATTGATTTAGCACCACATAATCTGGTACAAAAGGCATCAAAATTACCAAGACTCTCAGTAGCTTTTCTGGGTTTCAGCCTGGCTCCACTACGACGCAGAGGAAAGTGGCTGCAGCGCAGGGACAGCGTCCTGGCCTAGCTATCGTGGGGCGAGCAGAGAGCGGAGCAGGGCTGTGGTGCATCCCCACGTACAGATGGGAACCTCACTTATTAAGATTTCTTTCACTGCAAGCAGGGTTGTTTCCCTGCTGTTTCTCAGATAGGTTTTACGCGAAGGAGAAAGACCRAATTAACTGGTCTCAGCCCAGGTGTGAGGGGACTTGGACAGTGTCACCACTAGGGGTCATGGCCAAGGTCCTTGTGCCATGCAGGTGAGACCCTCCTGCCCGCATGGGTCCTGCTGTTTGTAACAGTGCTTTCCCTGTAYTTCCGTATGTGCATGAGCCCCTGAGGCAGTTTTCACTGCGTGTCATTCCTGAAAACTTTTGAGGTTACATGTAAAGGAGATTGGTTTTTAGCTCTTGGAGCAGTGTCACTGCAGATCTTTGGCTCCAAACACGGGAGATCTCCAGCAGGACCTGRGTAAATGTGGGACTCCACAAGGAAACTGGATCAGCGTGCATGAGATTTCTCTTCCACGTGTCAGTATATATGAGGAGCAAGGGCACTGAAGCTTGCTGGACTTATGTGCTTGTAAAACCAGGCRGAAGAGTCAGACCTGAGTTCTCTGGAGGAACAAGGCTGTGTTCTCCAGCCAGCCAGTCTTGTTTTGTTCTCTAAGTGCTAACACAGTCTTTCAAACTGCTTTTGATACCATCATAATGAATTGTTCTTGCTCAAAAAACTCCAGCATAAGCAATGCCAATCCTTTTCCCTGCTCTGTGGCACCCTTAGCCTGTTCCCAGAGCATCCCAGTCTCTGGGATGGCATGCCTTGTCCTCCGGTAGCAGGCACAGTTCAGAGCAACTTTTTAATCTCCTCTTTCCCCAAGGGGTAGGACAACACCTGTAAAGCTCAGGAAGCTGTCAGAGTAGCAGTCTGCTTTTGCCCTCATCCAGGCTGGCCTCTCTAGCTCTTGGGTTGGTACAGAAGATCTGAGTCTCGGTGTTTTCCAAGGTCTGATTTTAAATTCAGTTTCTCCCATTTCCCGGAAAATCATTCTGCTCTCACAGAGCTTTTCCAGTAACTAGGCATTGCTGGCACAGTGAGGCCAGGTCTATTATTATTGTATTTACTCTGGACCCCAGGTTCTCCTTCTCATCCAATAAATCCATGTGAGAGCAAGGGTTTTGATAGACACTTTAAKAGAGCTTGCCTTAACCTGACCATGTTAATGATTTTTGGGGACTGGCTCTATGCCAGCTTGTGCAGCTCATTAGTTTTTCTTCTGTTATGGTCTCTGTTTCTTCATTCTTGTTTCTCTCTCCTGTTCCTTCTTTGCAAACATCACTGCTCCTTGCTGTCCAGTTCGCTGAGACCAGATCCCAGGGCTCAGTCCCCAGTCATGTGCCAAGATCTGCTCTATTGCTTAAYTGCTGTGAAAACTCCCAATCACCTGGCAAATACACACAACCCCTGGAGACAGCAGGGATATCAGGACAGTTTGCCTCCACCATGTGTACTGTTTATTCTACAGAGTACTTGTTGACCTGATCTTCATTGATGATGGAGATGGAGAAGAGAAGGAGATCTCTTCCTACTTGACAGGAAACCAATGCTGAGCCATGCACTCACTATATTGCTGGCTCAGCCAGAATTTTCCAGCTGCGGCATTTGGGGAACCAGCTGCAGGGCTGTCCCTCTCTTGATGATCTCCTCTAACAGCAGAAACTGCTTTTTCCTCTTCAGTAGGAAGAGCAACCAAAACCGTCTGTTCAAATGATATTCCATCCTGTCTGTCCCTACTGTAGCCTACCAGGAGAAATACAGTGAAGGAAACAAATGGCATGGGCTCTGGGTGCTGTACAGGAACTCAAAGGAAATAAAATTTGATTTTGAGAGGATAAAATGTTTTGACTTCCATGATGAAACTAGTAATTGTCCATGGATTTGCTGTGCTCCAGAAATGGAACTTTGTGCTAAAAAGAGATTTTATGAAGCTCAAGCTGTTATCTGATGATGGAGAGCTCCCAAACCAGCCCTCATTCTCCAGCTGACTTCCTTGCAGTGCTGCTCTGATAGTATAATACATCTTGGTTGTAAGTATTGAGATTCAGCCATTATTAGCCAATATAGGCACACATGCGAGTGAGTCACGTACAGTTCCAAAGGCTTCTACCAAACCAAATAAAGGAAATGCTGGTAGAGTAGTGAGATGCCAGTAAGACTGATCTCTGCAGTTAGAAAAGTATTCTAAAGAAAAGCTACAAAATGTTTATGCTGTCTTCTGTACACGGAGGCAGGTACGCCTCCGGTACTGTAGTGGTTTACTGGTGAGTCTCTGATAGTACCTGTGTGGTGACACAGAGAGTGACCACGCTTCCTTTCTGCAGGTGCACAAATCCAAGTTCAGGGAGTTACTAAGAAACAGAAGCAGGCTGTGAACAGATTTGATATCCAACAGTGATCTACTTTTTGGATTTTCGGGTGGAAAAGCYATGAAGGTGAAAGCAAGTTTCACCAACCTCTTGTATCTCCAGCTACACAAATGTTATCAGGAGCACTAAGCTCTCTGAATACTCAGTATTTCTTTTCAAAATCAGATTCTTGCAGATGTGATTCTGGGTTTTCCAAAGCAATAATCTCTTCTCAAAAGCYTTCTTGCGCAGGTGGTGTTAAAATCTAGGTAAACGCTTTTACTTTGTTCCATTTCTAGGTATGAAAGCTGTGCTAGTACTGGATATAAACACTCAGATGACACAGAGACTAAAGCAATTCTAGGCAGAATCCCAACCTAAATCTTCATGGAGGATGCAAAGCAACGCATTCTATGACGTTTAGGAAACGATCCATCATTCCATTATATACACAGTGTTTTGGTTTCTTTTTCAGAGTACCTCTATACAGCTGTCACCAATGCAAAGTCTGTGTAGCTGTTGGATCCACAGTATTCAGCCCTCCCACGCAGACACTTACTACAGGAGTTGGYGGGCTAGTCTCTTTAATTGGAAGAAAGGAGCATCTCTGTTCCTGTAGTGGAGCGTACTTTGAGACCRGTTTTGAGTCTGTTTCATTTTTAAGTGTTCAGTATATTTTCTTGCAGTAGATAATCCACTTAAGATGCTTGTCGCTCTATATCCATCATTCCTGGACTCCTCCCTTGCATATTCTATAGGTAATTGCCATGCATATACTTTCTGCCATTTACCTTTCCAATTTCTCATTTCTCATTCTAATTAGAGGAGCAGGGTTTTATTGTTAATGATGGCCTTGGGAAGATTGTTTCACMGTGTTATGGAAAAGGATGAGACTTGCCATTCCTAATGCAGTTCYTGTATGGTGAAAGCAGGAAGAGCATTTTAGGAAAAGGAACCCCCCAGTTTCTAGCATGATCCAGTGAAGACAGCTCTTGAGTTTCAGCTAGGTCTCTGAATGCCACTCATTCAATGACAGAGGATTGCAGCTGTGCATGCACCCTTGCTGTAGACCTAATCTCTACATGGTGCAAACCAACAGTAGCTACAATAAACTCAGATGATAATGGGGCCTTGATTTCGTCTTGTAGAGCGAAATGATATGCCCACTCCACAACCCAGTTACACTACTTAGTATATTTACTCCCAAGCCTTTCGAGATGATTTCTTGCTTTTGGCCATTAGAGAAAAGTCTTTCTAAGATCTTTCTATCCTAACAGAGAAAATTTAATTCAGAACCTACATTTGGATTTCCGTTTTCGTATTATGGTTGATCTTTCTTTGAATTACTGCCCCAATCATAGTGGAAATTCTGATTACACAGTACCCACAGGAACAGAATCCATTTGGTTTACACACTCCACTTTCCAAAGGAATTCACAATGTTAGCACAATCCCATAGGCAGTTTTTGAAATTCAGGGTTTTCCTTCAATTCAGAGCAGAGCTAACCATCACCTGCAATAGCATCTCACAGGCTCTAGTGGTGAGCCTCAGGCTGGGACAAATTCTGCCAGTTTTCTCATAGATCTGGAGAAATTCTACTGATTTCAGCAAGGCTCTACTGTGTTTTACACTGAGGTTCACGGTAGAGTTTGGTCTATTCTTACTTCTATTTACTGTTTAACTCCACCTTTGCCTTTCTTCAGGATCACATCATTCTTTAGGATCAGCCATGAAGACTGAATTCACTCCAGAGCAACTGTGGTATTTTGATAACTTCAAATATCACCAACTTCTCATATTTAAATATACAACTTACAGGCCAAGGCAAAGTTTAACTCACTCTAATCAAGTATAAAATGAACCCTGAGCTCACAGTTACACTGTTAAAGACCTAGGTCTTTTTTATGCTGATCATTAACTGTAGCTAGAATATTCCTTCCTAGAGATTTGTTATTAATGAGTGCTGAAATTCCTGATTTCAATTAAGTACGTTATGTTTATATTGAAATACAGTTGGTGCTGCTCTGGGGAAATACAAATACTGAGATGGGAGCTGGTGCCTCTTCTGCTAAAGAACTGCAAGGATAAACAGGACATGCAGCACCCCATTAGTTTTGCACAGCATAGATGTTGAACTCTCTCTCTCTCTCTTATTTTTTCTCTCCTTCTCCTTTTTCCTTCCTTCTCTCTCCCTAGCTACTAGGAGCATCTCCCCTCCCTGCAGTCATCTGATTCTGCCCCCCCCCCAGAATACAGCTGCCCCCAGGGACTCATCACCCTCCCTGACCCCTGGTTCCGTGCCTTTTAGCATGGAGACTGGTGCCGTTGCTTTCTGCCACTGTGGCCTTTTTCTCATTCAGGCCATGTCATCTCTGAGGGACATCCAGTGCTAAGCCACCAAAATGGGACTGCACAAACTGCACATTAATTAGTTCAATGCATCTCTCTGCTAGGGAAGGAAGAAGGTAACTGTTGCTAATGGCAGGCATGTTGAAGGAGGTTATGCAGAGCTGTAGGGTTCAAAGAAAGGGAAATGAGGGGGGACTGGCCCAGCACTGGCCTTTTTAAAACTCATTCCAGGCTTTAGAGCCTAGAGAGTTTATTATTGAGGATCTGCCTGCATCTCCTTCTTTTTTGTTTCCCTGCTCAGTACATAGTCTTGCTCTTTGAGATCCCTGTCCACACTTCTGTCATCCCTCTGTCTCTGACATTCAGCAAAACCTCAGTCAGACCCTCACTTCCCACTAAATGTCAGCACTGACACAAGGCACAACATGACCTGGACCATACTAGAGTATCACAGCAATACAGAAGGAAAGAATCGTAAAAATGTCTCCATCTCCCCCAAAAGAGACCCCCAGTTATGACATCTGCATTGGCACTATGTCCTGAGCTCTGACAGCCAGGTCTCAGCCTGGGGGCAGCACAAGGGCTGGAGAAYGCAGACGTGGGGCTACCTCTGTGCCATGAGCTGAGCCCGAGTGCGGCGCGCTGAACTGAGCCAGGCAACAGGAGATTTCTCTGTGTGTGTATATGTGTTGGGTTCCACTGGCATTAAAGGACTCTGTAATTACWCTCAAAGGTTTCTATTATGTGCAAAACTGTCATTAACTCCCACTGGTGTGATTGCCCTTTATTGATAACGTAGAGCTCAGCAATCCTCAGCCATGGCTTATTGTGCTGGCTCATAGAGGAAGGAAATGAACCTGCCACCTTCTCCTTCACAGCTTGCTATTAAGGTGTAACATGCACATGAAGGTTACACCCACCCCTACCTGCATTCACCCACAACTGAGAAATCACTCATGTCTGCTTGAAATAATATCCACTAGTTCTGCTTATCTCCTTRGGCACCTCCATCAAAGCTATAGGCATGGAGATGAGGGGAGAGACCACTAAGATTCCAGCCCTTGCTGTCTACCAGTCAYGGAGTATGGTAAAACTGAATTTGAATCTACCTTGTGGCTCATTCACTCCAATCATAAACCATAAAATAAAAATCAGGAGTAGAGGCCACAGTGTCTTGTTGGAACATTGGAGTTTGGTCCTGTTTCCAGTCACTGCATCTGTATAACAACATCACTCCTATACCATGTAATTAGACAAYTTATTAAACAGCAACTGTAGTAAGCAGAGAGCAGGAGACATACTTATCTTCCAACAGGAAAAAAATATTACGGGGAAGCATAAATTTTTCTTACTTAGTCTGAGCCACCTCCTAATGGGGAGAATACTTGAGGGAAAATGTTTTTTTCCGTGTAGACATTGGACTAGCATCCTGTTTGCACTGCTCTGCCACAGGCTTATTGTGTGACCTTTGCCAAGTTACCCAGTCTTATTGTCACTCATTTGCCCTGTGTAAAATGAAGACAACAATCTAGCCTTTCTCCCACATGCTGCGTAGTTTGTCTTTATCAACTTTTCTTGCTCTATATCTGTAGGGCTCTGAGTACTCTCTGTCCCTACATTTCTCTGTGATCCCCAATAACGAGGATTTTTCTTTTCAACAAGGTCAAAGCACCCAATTTCACAGACTGCCAGAAAGAGGCAGCATATTCTGAGGTTTGCATCTTCCAAGGTGAGAGTCAGAGAAACAAAGCAAATGCCATTGTTCCAGGTCCTCAGGAAGAAATTGCCTCGGTGTGAAATTCAGCCAACAAAAAAACTATTTCTGACAAAGATGAAAATGGTGATAGCCTGCTTCCTTGCCCATGGGAAAATACATGAGACCCTAGTCTCCTAGGCTTCATAAGCCTGAGGCTGGAAAAAATGTTATCTCTTTATTGAGGCCCAATGTACTGACAACATTACAACGTGTGAAACAAAGCGTCCTCCAGTGATTCCCTTGTAAACCCTACTGAGCAGCTTGGCTGATTTAGCTGCTAGGGGCTTCAGCTGCATTTAACATATTGCGTTGCACTTCAGCATCATGCCAAGCCTGCACATGGGAGTGCTCAGCACCCACAAGTGCAGCTGTAGCCTGTGAGCAGGTCTAGATCTGGGTACATGAGAAACTTTTGTTTGGGAAAACCAAGGTTCTCTTTGATCCTACATCCTGGAKGAGGTTCAGAACATAAAACATTCTCATCAGTCCTTCCCATATCATGTTAGCGGACCTACATGGTCACAGCTGACCATGCTGGGTAAATAATCTAATGTAATTATAGGGTAAAGAAATGGCAAATTCTTTTCTAAAACAGACTACAGCTTGCATCTATTATTTATTAGAGGCAACCAGCAGAAGAGAGCAGGTTACATGGTAATTACTTTTTGACCTCCTGGAGGTAATTGCATAATCATTTGCAGAGAATTGCTATTACAGTTGGGTGAATCCTGCAAGCCATTTTCCAAGAACAGTCATTTGAATTTTTAAACCAATTTCCACCTAACTAAAGAGTTTTGATAAGGTCGCCCACTACCCCACTGTCTGAACTGCTTTTTTTTTTTTTTTTTTTTTTTTCCCTGTTTGTGAGGGGGTTGTGTTCCTCAGGTATTCAAGAAAATAAGCTGTCTAGCAGGAATATTCATTTCTATGTGGTCAAACACTCAGATAAGCTTAGACCAGCCCTTCTGTGGTTGAAAACTGTCCATAAATTTTACAGTTGGGCAGAGAGAGGTGGTTCCTTTTTCAATCATGCTTTGAATAAGTCAATGTCTGCAGAGTTTTCTGTTTGGARTGGAAAGTAAAGTGTTGAAATTCTCTGTGAGAATGCAACTTTTGATGTGGTCACTTCCTCAGACTTTCAAATAACATCTCAGTGCAATAGGCTTGATGGGCTGCACTCACCTTGCTTATCTCAGATGCCCGAGTTTCCAGCAGCCCAGAAGATGGACTGCCAAAGCCTGGGAGCAGGCTAGCAAGACATTTCCTGGAAGCTTTAATAGGTCTGCCAAAAGTCCATCCCGAAGCAGATTTTTGTGATACATGGGATAACTTGGTCTCTGGACTTCTCTCTCTCCCTCTCTATCTCTAATAACTAGAGAAGGAACTACAAAGTCCAGCTCAGAGCAGACAGCCAGAATTAGGCACCAGCCCCACTTTAACACTTTTTGTCTTAATTTCTGGAAACCTTAAAAGGAATGAACTTTACTTATATTTGAACTGTTACCCTTGGGGTCACACACACAGCAAAGGAGTATTCAGAGCATCAAGTATTAGTGTACAGTCTTATATGGTGCACGGGTTTTTTCCTAACATCCCTCTCAATCTGTGACTTCTTTCATTTTTCCTTCAGGATTCATGGAGACCCTGAGAGGACATTAGAAACCTTACAGGGAACTTTTAGCCCACCTGAAGTTTTCTGTATTGCTCACCCTGCAATAGCTGAGACTGTGCTATTTTAAAATTTATAGTGTAATTGATTTCTTTATAAATCATTCAGCTCTTATTATTTATTAATTCTTCTGTCAAGGTTAATTTAAAATACTTCTAAATAAGGCTGCCTGACAACACCTTTGTTTATGAGATTGACAGCACGCCAGTGCAAGTTTCTCTATCATTTGCAAAGGCAAACTGTAGACGTACTCATGTCCCCAAAATAGGCGATCCCGCTTAATTCTCAGAAACAGATTTAATACCAGCCAGCTCCAAAATCACTTGCAGATTTTGCAATTGTTTGTCATTAGCACTGCGTAATGGGACTCATGTGTTGTCTGCACGGGATTCAGAGCAAAATGTTTGAATGCAATGGATAACTTGCTGCTTTAACTTTGCAGGAAGTTGGCCAAGCAGCRCACCAAGCATGAGTTCAGCTTACATGTGTCTGAGATCAGGAAGAAACACTTTTTTAGGATTTCTCAGGTCCTCTGACTGTTCTGTTGGGCTTGAATATAAACAGAGAGACAGATATTCAGCTAGTGCCGCTCATTGAGGGGAATCATTCAGAAACATGAATGATATCTAGAAACAGCAGAATTTAGGATAAATTCTGAATTAATTCCACCATGAACGAGTCAAGCATGAATATTCATGGTGTCTTCAGCAGATCTGGGCAATCAGTTGCAACTATGTCTTATTACATGCCCTTAATGTTGTCTTCGTTTGTCTGKTTTAGATCATGGACTCCACAAAACAAAGTTCAGTTATCTTAATATCTGTGAAGCACCTGATGGGGCTATAGGAGCAGTCATAACTGCAGAAATTTTGCACTGCTCTGTTTGGTTCAGTGTGCCCATAGACGCTGACTCGTATGGTTGCTACGTGGAGAATGAAGAGAGTCTTGGCTGTATTGTTACATTTAAATGACATCCACTGTGTGTGTTTTCTTTTGAACCGGTAATATCTCAGGTTTCTCTTCCATGACAACAGTTCCACAGCTGAGAATTGCAATGTGGGTTTCTGCCTCTGTGCCTCCCGTGCTGTGGTTTCAGCAACATACTGCCCAAATATTTCAGGCTAAGGCTTGCATGTCTTCTTCCCTGGCTCCCACAAGAGAGGCCCATTTGTCTGCTGCCTTTGCTTGTGCAGCTTGGATGCATCCCTTAATGTGTTTTTTTATTTGTTTTTTCCTTACTGTAGGGTGAATTAGCACAAATCTTTCTTGGAATTTTGACTCAGTTTAGTGAACAATTAATGAACAGAAGTAGAACTAGCACAAGAAAACATATTGTGCATAAGCACTGGTAAGAAAGGGAGTTGGCTGGATATCCTTGCACACCCAGGCTGTGGTTTTCTACTTCTGCTCAACTGTAAAGCAAAAGTATGTAAAGCACTCCRGAAAAGCTCAGAGAGTAATTATATTGGTTTCTAATTCTATCTTCCTCTATTTAAATTCTGCTCATTAGAATGGGATTGTGTGAAAGGTACCATAGTGCTAGCTGGCATTAGCTGTTGAGCTCAATTGAAAGGTGACATAAATGCAGGATTATGCCACACAGCTGTAAATCAAAATAATTTAACATGAGCCCATGTAACTAAGTGTGAGCTGGCATGCCATGCTGGTAGGCTGATGGATGATCTAAGGACAGCCGAGGAAAAGGGGCAGCCTCATATGGTAACTTCAGGGAGGCTGGGTAGAACAAGGTGGTGTTCGCACTCTTAAGTTTAGGAAGCAAACCTAGCTTGTGGAAAAGAGGGTCCCCTGTGAAGGGGGCTTATTTGATGGGCATTATTCTGTTAACTCCATGCACATCTTTGCAGAAAAGGAGCTCCAATAACCTTGTGTATCCTACATTGTTGTCCCTCACCCCTCACTGCCCCTCATTCTTTCCATGTAAGTCTCTGCTAGATAAGAAACAGAGATGATTATTAAGATGAGAGCGGAAGAGCAGCCACTGAAGGAATACCAATGAAGCCGTATCTTGTTGCACATATAAATCAAGACCTTTTTGAATGGATGATCAGATATAGGCAAGAGAGTGACAAACAGTAAGTGATTCCCATCATCAGCAGAATTCACGTGGGAGCCTCTGATAATTGGCATTTTTTCTCCATGAAAGAATAGAGATTTAAAGATCTGGTGATGCTGAACAGTACGTTACAGGCAGCCAACATCAGTCAGCAGTGACCTGCACTGGCAGCYGAGCAAGGATGTAAGAAAGCAAAGAGCTTTACAGAGAGTGGAGAGCTCGTCTGGAGACTGTATGATGAGCTCAGGCAGGAATTTGTTGTGGATTAAGAGCCATTATTGAAGACAGCTTTGTAGACTGGAGCCCTGGACCAAATCCAGAGCTTTGGGTAAGTGGCTGAGATGCCACTAACATCAATTGCGTTTCACATCAGCTCTGAAATTAACCACCTGTTTCCACCTGGTGGAAGGGTAAACGGCTTGTGCTAGCCCAGCTACAGTATCATCTGGAGTCAATTTTAATAAAGCCCTGCTGTCAAACAMACCCACAAACTTCCCTTTACTTACCACAGACAGGGTAGCGTAGATGCCTGAGGAGGCAATCTGAAGTGTCCATTCTCCCACAGTTAATTTGAGAACTCTCAGCTTTTCCTAGACAGTAGATGATACAACTTCTTTGCAGGAAGGAGAGAAGGAGCAGAGACATCTGKAAAGCCTTGAATCCTGCCATAATCCCTCCAGTTCCACAGTGAGCTCGGCTGCTTTGAGGGAACAGCTCCAGGGACAAGGGTGGGGAAAGGCAGGCAGGATACAAGGTACAATAGCTCAATAACATCTCTTTATGGTGCCACCATTAACAGGGTACCTGTGCTCTTTATAATTCTTGATTTGTCCCTTTTTGATCATGGTTATTTCCAGTAGCTTCATTTTATAACAGATATGTCTAATGGCATCAGCCGTCCCACCACCCTGTGTTTGTCCTTTCTCTCTGTTTACTACGCTACTTGTTTTTTCTCTTCTTCCCATACTTTCTTCTTACCTCATACTGCAGTGAGGTGGAGGATAGATTTGGCCATCTGAAAAATGACTCTTTTTTTCCCCATCATTTTAAAATTAAAGTAGAAAGCTGGGAAGTGRTATAACTGGTTTTTATTTCTCTGCTTTGCCATTGTCTGACTGTGTTAGTCCAATCAAAACTCTATATTCATCTCCAGTAAATCTGTGACTCTGAAAAAACATACTGTTCGAATGTAGGAAATCCTGACTCTGCAGGAAAATATTTAGTAAGATGGGCCTAATTGTTTGCACGTGCTCACCCAGACCGTTGGTAGAAACATCTGGAGTGAATCATTACACATGCAGTAAGGAAGCTCATGTATGTACTTTGGTTTCAACCTTGAACCTTGGTCTTTTTTGTTCCYGCCCGGGTGAGCCCACCTTGCAGTTCTCTGTGCTCCTGAAATGGCCCTAAATCATGCACCATAGGGTGACGAAGATCGTAAAGGAGCAAGAAAGGATCAGCAAACATAAAATAGAAGAATGGCAGCCTCCCCACCTTACACTGCAAAAAATCAAAGGGAGTTTTCAAACAGCTCCATTTCCAGTCAGTTGGAGATTTAATCCACACAGTAATTTACTGTGTCTMCACTTTTTCTCACTGCCCCCACAACTTCTCTTTCTCTTCTTCTAAACGGAGTTACTTTTTCTTGTCCTATAATAAGAGGAACCTGTTGATCAAGACTTACATGGAAATGAAACTTTCCCTCCAATGTGTGCTGAGCAGAGGAGGCATGATAGGGAAGATTCATGGTGAAAAAAAAGCCATTTATTGCGAAGAGCTTTTATATTGTAAAGTAATTCTAGTATTTCAAGAAAAGGGGACAAGTTCACAGAGAAAATTACGCCGGCTGAGACTGTTAGAGTCTGCAATTTTCTTTGCATGCTGCTAGGGCCAGTGATCACTCCAAATTTGTGGGTGTCCTCACCTAGCCCAACACTACGGCTTTCAGGGCAGTCCTGTAGCAGTTCTTGTTTGTTAACTGTTTCCTCCTCTGGTGGGTGAGGTGTTTTCTTGGTGATTTTTATTAGATAATGGCTCAGCAGGAAACCGAGCAGAAGAAACATTTTCATAATTGATGGCTCAATTTCAGTCCTGAAAACACTCAATGGCTTTTTCAGCCTCACTAACACTGGAAATTATTAGAAATTATAAACTGAGATGTGGCTGGAGCATATCAAAATGGACAAGAACCAGAAAGTACATGCTTGATGGATTTTTCACTTTTCTTTTAGGGGGGCTGTTTGCATATCCTTGCAGAATTGCACAGAATTTAACATAGGAATGGGCCTCTTCTTTGAAAGGAAAAATAAAAAGAAAGAAAGAAAGAAAGTGTAGGACTGCCCACCTGCAGGGCTGCTTCAGGAATTATAATGAAGTTCGATAAGTAAAGAAAAATGGAACTTAGGAAAAGGAGTATGATCAGGATTTTCAGAGAGATTTTCCAAAGGATCTGGCAACCATGATTTAGGAAAAGACAAAGATCTTCCCTCCTCTCATCCCCATGAGAGCTGCTGGATTTTGGGGTCTCAAAAATCAGTTCCCAGAGCAAGACCCAATATCTTTAGTGTCTGTTTACAAGGGTAGAGAAACAGGAACAGAGGGGAAACCTGTAGTTTTGTTTTTGCCTCATGTGATTCTAACTAAAGCAGTTTGTCCCATCACAGGCAGTACTGCGCATTGTCTATTTTTATTTTCAAAAAGATAAAATTTAGTGAGAAAACTAGTGAGAAAAATTTCTGTAAGTGGATTGAGATGATAAGACTAATGGAGATTATACAATTATTTAGTGACCATTGGAACATTTTGTTTCCCCAGTCCCAGGACATGTTCTGGCCTCTATATGTTGTTCTCCCACAGCAGCATAACTGGGAACATGGAGCAACAGGTCCTCTAAAAGAGTATTCTCAAATATCTGAATTCCGAGTGTCACATTACCTTACCAGAAAGATGGAAATCCATTCCTCTTCCARGGTAATATTGTCCCAGTGCTTATTACTTTTAGTCAAATGAAAATCACACACATAATCACAGAAYGGCTGAGGTTGGAAGGGACCTCTGGAGATCGTCTAGTCCAAACTCCCTGCTCAAGTAGTCACCTAAAGCACATTGAMCAGGATCGCATCCAGGTGGGTTTTCAATATCTCCAGAGAAGGAGACTCCACAACATCTCTGAGCAACCTGTTACAGKGCTCTGTCACCCTCACAGTAAAAATTTTCCCTCATAYTTGGGTGGAACTTCCCRTGTTTCAGTTTGTGCCTGTTGCCTTTTGTCCTGTTGCTGGACACCACTGAAAAGAGTGCTGGCCCCATCCTCTTGACACYCCTGCTTAAGATATTTCTATGCATTGACAAGATCCCCTCTCAGTCTTCTCTTCTCCTGGCTAATCAGGCCCAGTTCTTGCAGCCTTTCCTCATAAGAGAGATGCTSCAGTCCCCTAATCATCTTTGTAGCCCTATTCTAAAATTAAGAAGCACGTTCATCTATTGTCTTAGTTTCCCCACTCATAGAAAGTGTTATGCTTGGAGAGGAAGGAGTGGTCATATCAAGGATCACTTTCTGATGTCCTCCATTAGTGGAGATTTAATGATAAATTCCTACAAGAACAAATATATCTAGACTCCCATATAACACTGAGTTGATGTTTTCTCTTATGACACTTCCAATTGGTGAAATAGCTGAGGAAGCAGCACATTTCTATTTTCCATGTTACCCCTAGAAGTCATTAACAGCTGCTTCACCACAGCCAGTCCTATACTGTAGCATTTGCTTCTCAGCTACAGCTAAGCACCTGCCTCTGTAAGTTCTGCTCTTTTGAGGAAACACAAGCAAAAGGGAAGATGCCTGCAGGCAGGCATCCAGGCAGGTCACTCTGAATGGCAAAGTCACCACAGAGTACTTCATCATGGATATATCCTTCCCCAAGGCAGCAATTTTATTGCTGTTTTATTAAATTGCCATAGGACAATATTATGGCCCTGAAAATGATGTTAGGCAAGTGTGTACGATAAATGCACAAAACAGCACTTTACTGCAATGATGATATTTCTACTGTACACCACGCCATTTCATCACAACTAGAGTCAGCAAGAGTAGAGCTGGTAGAAGTTCCAGGGATGTTTATGAGAACATCAGAGCTACCCTACCATGAGGAGAAATTTCATCCTGGAAAYGGCTTCATAGCAGGAACAGTGCAACTTAACTCGTAGGTCATCTCCATTTCTGGTTTCAGTTTAATCTGGTAACATCTATCAGGCCATCTCACCACCCTTAACATACTTATCATTTCATTACTGAGGGAATGCTGAGATTAAGCACTAAAAAGTGCAAATATGTGTCTTAGTTTTGCATATAATTAAGGGAAAAGGTGGTTACAGGTTAGATCCTCAGAAAGAGCTGTCTCCCTGCCTGCTTTCCATGGGCATGCCAAGCTCCATCCTGCCCACTGAAGAGGAAGACAGCTTCTCCAAAGAGCACATCATGCTAGATGTCACTGATTCCATAAGTAAGAGCATCCCCGAGCCATAGACCAAGCACAGTGGATTACAGAAGGAGCTGTATTAATCCTCAATACAGCCAATCTGTAGTTCACTCAGAGCTTTCATGATTAGAAGCAGCTTTCTTCAGTTTAGTCTTTCTATGCACGCATCAACCTGAGCATCATCGATTACTTTAAAAGCTAGTTTTTTCTTTTTATTTTTTTTTAAGCGGGTAGCTGCAAACTTTGCTTTCTTTTAATGCAAATGATCTTATTTGGACCTGCTGACAATAGAAACCATTGCATACATTCTGAATATAGCATGGAGGCACAGAAAATAGAATATTACATTAGCTCATTTTATGAGATTTCTTTAGACCATAAATTAAAAAATGAAGAAAAGGAGGGGGGGGATCCACCACCATAAAAAATGGATTTGATTGTTCTCTGTCTCCTGCCATTTCCATCCTCTTCTGCCACCTCTATTTTCATCACTTCAGGGACTTACTACAGCCATGGGATTAATGGACACCTAATGCCATCTCTGCTTTACAACCTGGAAAGTCTCTTGTCTAGTTTACATTGATTTTTCTTTTCCGATGCATTTGCAGAATCTGAGATACTGATGGCAAGAAACATAGATAAAGAAGGAAGACATGAAAAACAGATCCATCCTCTGCCTCATGCTCCCTGTATTGAATATGCTTCTAGACTTTGGAGCCTGCAGATACTTCCAGCAGCAATTACCCGCTTGCTCTCTCCCAACTTTATAGAGGATATAGGAAGGGCAGCAGAGATAATGTCACTCTCTAGTGGGCTGATGTTACCCGTCACTCAGGAACAAATGGGGAATGCTTTGCCTAACAACAATTCCCAGTGCGTTGAGGTCCCTCTTGTGTGATTTGGCAATATGTTCCTTTTTATTGTAGTTCTACTTTTCTTATAATTACTATTAGAAAGGCCAAGGTAATTTCCCAGGATCTTCTCCAAAAATGAATTAGACACAATATTCATCCTCATAAGGAATCTGATACCTACCCTCCTGGCAGTGGAGAACAGATCAAGTTGAATACAGAAGATTGATGGGCAAATCTCACAAATCTGTATCAGAAATATTGAGGGGGAGGCGYAGACACATTAAGGTGTTTGTGAAACCAGATCTTTGCAAGGTCATTGACCTCCCTGTGCACTGTTCATCACCATGTAATCCCCAGTGATTCCCCTCCAACCAGTTTAAGGGTGCTGCTTTCTACCAAACTTCTCCCTTCTGTGTAGGGAGGAGACAGGAGCKGGGTGCACAGCCTGCTTCTCTACTWAGTGGTATCTCCCTTTCTTTTGTCAAAGTACCGAAGCAAAGCAAGACTGTTGCACCATGCACTGACAGGGTGAAATCAGCTGGTAACACACCAGCCCCACAAGATCTGATCAGCTTTGGCAAGATTAGTGAGATAGAAAGTGTGCCATGTTTCTACTGATAGTCCCCAAAACCTCACCAATAACACTGCAATCCTTGACAGCTTTGCAGTATTTTGTTATTTAGCATCGTCCATAAGTGTCACCTGTCAGTAATACAGGAAAGATGAGTGATCTTCTAGTTAAGAAACTAAGTGATAGCTGAAGCCAGGCTATTTATCAGTAATAGTGATGAAAATAYGTAGCATCAGAAAGAACAGAAGGAAAATGCCATTTTAAGACCAAGTATCTCTCTTCCCTTCAGCACCTTTGATGGCAGCATCTTTTACCGTCTAGGAAAAGCTTTCAGAACAGAAGATGGACAAGGCCAGAAATGGTAACACAATTCCAGCTGGAGTTCAGTTGCCACTTGCTCAGTGAGTGATGTCYGTGCATAGAGAGCTTTTCTTTGTCTGCTTTGGATATCTGTGGTATCTTTAAGATTCTTAGAGGCTCCCCAAAGAACAGTCTGGCCCCCCTGTTAGGCACTGGTTTAAGCATGCAGCAGAGGTAGGAAGGAAGAAGGAGGGAGACTGATGCTATTCCGTGTCATTTGCTCTTTGCCGTGAGTCAGTCTGTCTGTGCATGTGATGACACGTTGTACCTTCGGAGCAGCGGGGGCCATTCAGGTCTGATGGTGCTGCTCAGATGATCACGAAGGCATCTCATTTCCCTTCAMCTACACCGTAATGTAATCTTTTTTCTAGAGCACCCTATCATGCCAGCATCTCAAGGCACGTGTGTGGTGAGGTTTTTTCTTTCCACCTTGAGCTTCCARTTCCAAGCGTTTCTCTCTCTGCCGTGGAAGGGAGTAAACTTGTTCAAATAAGTGTGACCCTGTGTTTTGCTGTCATCAGAGTAGCTTTTTAGAAGACATTTAATGTTTAATATGGAGCTCCTGGCAGAAATGAGTGATTCCTTGCTGGGCTCCTGACAGACTTCTGGAGAGTATCAAGGGGAACAAAATAAATTTATCAGAAAGAAGGTTTTCTACTGCAGTCAAGGAAAAAATAGGAGTGTGATCATTAAAAGAACGAAAAGGAAGCAAATGAAAGGAACCCTGGTGATAGTCCTGTTTTCCATCTAGCTGAAGAAAAAGACTTGCAAACATTCAGATTAATCTTGCAAAATAACTAGTATCTGAAGTTTTCATTGCAAGAAATTACATGTTGTCATTGTGATTATTTATTTATTTTTACTCCAGTTAATAACTACATTCAGGAAATTAAAAGGAAAAAAGAGCATGCAATTCTGTCTGAAGGCTGTGAGGAAATAGACCAGCAATCAAAGAGAAAATAGTAGATGTATCTCAACAACATTGTTTTTTTAAAATGCTCCTATGCATATTTTCACATTTAAAGGAACTTGGGTTTGTTCACTGCATTTTTGCAAGGCTGGATTTCTTCTTTTGGGGGGTCGTTAAGGAAGTATTAGCTGTTTGAGACAGCTGTCTCAACTCTGTAAACCTCCAGAGTTTTTCTTTTGTTTGTTTCTGAAATTCTGAAATTCATATTTTTATTCATTATTCACCTCTACTATTGTTACACTGTGAGCAAGAAGAATTAGCTAGTGTCTTAGCTGACTGACTGCTCAGTAAGACAGTTTTCCAGCAGTCCAATATCTACATTTTTTTTCATCCTGTAGAGTGAATCCTGAAGGATAAACCAGTGGAAAGAAATCTTTCATAGCCACCAAAGGGATTTGATTGCCTTATTATCATTCACTTCAATGGAAATTTGACCTCTAAACCCTTCAGATTACTTTGAGAATTACATCCTATATCCATGCATTACTGTGATTAGAATTAATGAAAGAAAGGAAATTTTTAATGAACATGATTCACCCCAATATGTTCAGCAGCTCAGTTACAAAAGTTAGGTGATGATCAAGACTCTGTATGCCCTAGGGCATGGACACAAGAAAGGCTGGATGCTACAGAGACTCTGAGATGAGTAGGCCAATAAATATGGTGCAAACTGCTATTCCTTCCCTAAAGTCAGGCGAATAATGCTGAATTTCATCTCCTAAGAATCTGCCTTTGAATCGTCAAAACTTTCTGGAAAGCTCCTAAGAAAGTAGACTTTCTCTGCAGGGGAGTGGGGGTATTCGGAGATTAAAATGTTTGATGAGGTTCAGACGTTCGCAGTCCAGCCCACGCAGGGAGGGAAGGTGAGTCTTGCAGAGGTCTCCACAAAGCTGGCTTTAATCTGGGGAGGCTGGGCTCCTCCATGCCGAGTAGAGGGATAAACGAGGGAGAAAAGGAGTCTCTTCCTGACAATAATTCATTGCACCTGATGTTAATCTTCTGCTCTGAACTGTCCGTTGCAGATAACGAGAGCAGAGGCAGAGACCTCAAGACYGCTCCCCACAAATAGATGAAAGAAGACCACAAAAGCTACCAGCTAAAGCAATGAGTGTTTTTGCCTGAGGACTAGAGATTTGTCCTTTCACTGCTTGATATCTCCATTTCAGTACCAGACATCAGACTAGCCAAGTCTAGATATAATCCTCTCATTATCGTTATTTTTACCAGAAAAGCACCCCAGAGAAATAAACAAGGATCAACACCCTGTCGTATTAAACATCTTAAGGAAAGAGAATAGAGAAGGTAGACTGTGCCCCAGAGATCTTACAACCTAATTGAAATTTCAGGAACACCCCAGATTTGAGGAAGGGCTTAGTTTATTGCATTATTCTGCAAACCAGTTTTCTCATGTTTGTCAAGAGAGAAAGTTTCCTTCTTCACCTCTTCCTTCCAAGTAGAACCCTTCCTTTTTCTTCTGCTTTTTTTTTTCTTTTCCTCCAAACACAAGACAAAAAGAGAATGAGAGGTGAGAGCTGATTGAGTGAGCAACAGCAGGGGAAAGAAATGAGTATTTATCAGTGTTTCTGTCCTTTTAAAGCACATCAATTCTAAAGCTGCTGACAGAGGTCTTGCTGTAACTGCTGGAAGAACCTCCAGGAGCTAATAATTTTATGTTCAGGCTTATGTAAAACCTGTTTTGATTAATTATTGATGCAAAGTTAGGAAAATGAACATTCGCTCTGTCTTGGCGCAGCCGTATCAAATAGATGAAGCGGTGGCTGTTGCACAGTGTGCTGTTCGAGCCCCCCTCCCCTTCCACAGCTCCTCATTAGTGTGGGAAACCCGGGTTCCTCGTGGAGGGCAGAGTCCCCACCACAGCAATGTCCTTTGGAGAGCTCATTTTTGAGCTCCTGAAATTTAGGTGCAATCATGCCACAAAGAACCAGCTTTTCTTATCTGCCTCTGTCAGAGGTAGACTGTATTCCCTTTCAAGTGATCACTGTGCTGGAAAAATAAGCCTCTTTTTGAATTTCTGACTTGAGATTGGTACATAAAATCTCATTCTTATTTTACCATAGCTTATTTACCATAGCTTTGTGGGGCTGGTTGGGGGTCAACAGAAGGCACAGCTCTCCTATGTCCAGCACGGCACTCCTGCGGGCTCCCAAACAACATGTCCGTGCACAGAAAGCAGTCCGGACAATAACTGCTTAGCAGATTCAATTCAATTTCACCTAATTAAATAGGTTCGGGAGCACAAAGACTRCAGAAATGGCTGCAATCTCATGCTAGACACGCAGCTGTGGAGCTGCAACATGCACTTGTAAAAGGTGCAAAARCTACATTTAGTGGAAATCGCCTTGCAATGTAAAAAAGAGCAACACTTAAATTGCTTGATGTGGATAATAAGAGCTCTACATGGAGACAGATACATACCTGTGCTCTGTACACACCTGCGTTCCCATGCCATGTCAGGCATATGCAAGCCTCCTTCTCTGTTCTGCAATATCAGTTTTGCCTGGATCCATCTCCACTGTTTTTTGTGGAGCTGCACTGGTCAGAATTGGAGCAATAAAGCAGAGAAATATAGTTCCAGGGGGTAGTTTTATCAGCTGCTTCTAGGTAACTAAACAGCTTAAGTCATCTTGCTCATTAATGAGCACATCATATAACCTTGCTCTTCACTTCATCACGTTAATGTTCCTTCCAGAGTGATGCCATTTTACATCCCGTAGCCTTTTATAAGTTCCTGATGTCCAATACAGATAGTCTCTTCTTATCATCTTTTCCTTTTTCTTTTTTTTTTTTTTTTTCTCTCTCTTTAGCACTCCTAGCTTCCCAGAACCATTTTCTAGGGCTCGCTTTTTACAATGATTTCAATTCTTAGCTCTTCACTCTTCCAATTGTTCTTTATAGATATGGAGGGTGGGAGACTTAAAAGCACCCTGGCTTAATTCAGCTCCCCTTGAAGTCACTAGTACAGAAAATCCGAACTGCACRTTTCCATTGATTTCAACAGGGAAAGAGTAAGGCAAGTGCTTTGGGCTTTAGAAATTCCCCCCCTTGATGTTTTCCCATCACCCTGTTCTCTCTTATTAGCATGCTTTGTGCCACTGCTCCCAGTTCTGCTATAAAGTGCATTCCTATTTTTGTTCTCTTTCTTACCTGTCCATCTCCATGCTTTAATATATTTGAATTTCTTTTTCAGTTCACTTAATTGTGACTTTCATAGAACTATAGTCCTGACTTGTGGGATGATTCCTGCTGCTTTTTAATGGAGTTTATACTGAGTTATTCTCAACCAGAGCTCCATTTGCTTAGGAATATATCACATGACCATATCATGAAGACATCATCTGCAGCCTCACAGTTAAGGAGAAACGTTTTCTTCTCTTGGATAGTCAACACTATCATCCACAGAATCAGAAGCAAATTTTTAAAGTGAAATGTTTGAATAAAGTTGTGGTTGGCATTATATTCAACRTGGACCTCTTGTACATACTATTCTGCTAAAGGAAAAAAATTGGAGGCAGGTTATCAGTAAACTTGATGCTTCTCATTCTATTTCTTAAAGTCCAATTTTGCAGTGGTGAAGARAAGAGTATCCTTTTTACTGAGCCATGGATGCTACCAGAAGCTCTATATTATACTGTAAAAGCAGCAATAGCCAGCTCACCCTCATCTCTGCAAATTTAAAATTCTACTCTCAAAGGTCAGTCAAGGGGAACATCCCCCAGACTTTYCTTGTGAGAGTCATCCTGAGATGTACTGTTAGCTGTGGCCTGGGTTTCTAACCAAATGGAAAAGAGCCCAGAGATATGCAGCCAAATCCTTAGTGCAGTTCCACAACTCAGAGATTTTCTTCACCTTCAATGTACTCCCATGCAGCAAAGACATGTTAAACATCTGCCTGGACCTCAAGCATAGAATTTAAACGGTGTAGAGGCCTGATATTTCACCAAGAAAAAGCCACCACTAGTGCCTTTCCCACTTGTTGTTGTCACTAAGGAGAGTCAAGAGAGCACATCTCTTGCCTAAATCCAGATGAAAACCTATAAAAATGGCATCTGAGGTCTTATTGATTACTCCTTTACAGGCAGTTGTACAAGACATTCTTCCCAAAGCCCAAAATTATGTCTGAAATCAGTTTAGGGAACGAGCAAGTCTTTTAATTAAAACAGTCTGTTATGATGAATCTGTTATTACAAAGTCTTACCTATGTAAAACATTAATAATACAAATTTCATTTGTTTATGTCAGCACCAAGCATTAATTTTTAATGGCGAAATGTATGAGTTATGAAAGGCATTAATGCAAAACAAATCACCAACGGAGAAGGGAAAGGAAATCCATTTTTTAGGGTATGCAGTGGGAATGAAATATTATTGTAGTTCTAACCAGTGAAAAAAATATTTCTTAGGGCTCCAAGAGCAATTAAAACCCCCCAATGAAGCTTTAGGCTTTATCATCATGCTTAACATTAGTTCTAAATCCTAGCGAAGATTATATCCATATCATCCAGCCAGTGTCTTGATGCCTTCTCTGAAGAAGCCTTTTATATGAAATGACTCTAATTGCCATGCAGCTGCCATGAAATTAGATCAAATACATACTGCACAATAAGCAGAGCACTACCACAAATGAATGAGATCTCAGAAAGCCCATCAGTTACACATGCTGGCTTGGTGGGCCAAATTCACCACAGATATAAGTGGGAAAAACTCTATATGGTTTAGGGGTTGCTCCTCCTTTCACCATGAATTGGCACCAATTACCAGTTCATTCTTACTGCTTACTATTATAATTCTGCTGGAAAAATCAATACTAGGTCTTGTTTTCAGAAAGGACTGTTAGGCAGTTGGTTCTGGTATGCTGGTTCTGGGTCCCAGGCAGAGCTTTAGTAGGGTTTAGGATGGTAGGATGTAAGGAGCTTGCAAGGGTCACAGTGAGGGACACAAGTACTGCTGCCTTTTACCACAACAACCAAGTCCATCCTTAGACACACTAGTAATTTCCTGAATTTTCAGTAAAACTTTTCAGACGTCTAAAGGGAGGCCATGTCTGCTTTTCTTCTCAACAYGATATGGGAACCATGGCTATTGGGAGCTTGCAGAGGCATATGCCCTGAAGCATAGAAATAGCATCTATGCGTAGCATTGATAGAGTGGGACTCAAAATGGTGTGTAACAAGTCAGTGTGCAGGATGTTATGCTCTGTAACAATGAGGGACCAAAACAGCATTTTTCAGTGGTGGAATTGTGTGAGAGTGGCAAAATAGGACACGGAGATTGCTTAACACTGCTGGCAGKGTCTTTGTGAGCTACTCTGGGCATTACCCAGACAGGGTATAACGGCATTCCTTGTCATCATCAGTCTCATCTAGCTGGGGCTGATAGAGGATTGATAGAGAGCTAGAGAATGGTGGGCCTCCTCTGTTATTAAGGTTTGCTGAACGAGGCATGGCCTTTTGTCCCTAGTTAAGATTTCAGCAGTATAAGGAACACACTTTGCAGCTTCTGTCTCTGCCCGACACTCTTCCTTTCTCTCTTCCTCTCTCTCTCTCTCCTTTTTTTTTTTTTTTTTTTTTTTTTTTTTTGTCTCAGTCTAAAATTTTTGCTGATTTTAGTAATAGAGCAAGAATTTAATATCATCCCACAGGGTGCTACGACAAATCGCCCCTTGGTTCCATCGATTCAACAGGCCTGAAATATAGGAAGGTATCTAAGGGCGAAGAATACAAGATGAACTTTGCAGGTATAAATTCTGTAATATTGGATTTCTCCTAACACATTTCAGGGCTGTGTTGTGTCACACAAGCACCTGCTATGCCACAGTTTCTCCTTTAGCTAAGTGGCAGATTCTTGGTCTTGAAGCATTTAGAACAGGCCAAGGTATTTTATCCCAACAATAGCCCTGATATTACAACAATTGGCACATACACTGCTTCATGTTTCCAATAGAGACACACCACCAAACCTGAGGGTAGCAGAACATGTCTTCAAGCAATCTGAGGCTGTTTCTTCCCTGCAGGCTTCATGTACAAAGTGATATAAATATAGAGGAGGTCATGGCTGCAGGGCAGCAGCTGCCATACTGAGTATCAAAGACATGATAGGAGGAGTAATTGCAAATATTTGGGATATTAAGTTCTGTAATTTGCTATTTCCTCTTCTTCCCCACTTTCCATTCAAATCTGTAAGTATCCATATTTGGCAAGGTTATAAAATAGTCAAACTTTAGGCTTCTTCTCCTTTTGGATAGTATTGAGCTCATTTTTAAAGTTCTTGGCTTCAGAACTGAGATTTGGTATAGCACACAGCATTCAAACAACTGCCAACATGCCTTTCCGAGGGGAATCATCCAGATCACTCTGAAAGGCTTTTCAGAAGTTCTGAATCTGGCACTTTTCATAATGCTATATTCATATTAAAAAAGTAGGCAGTAGCCTCCACGTCATTCTCTTGCCCATTAAAATTAAAGCAAAGGATGTGAGGAGGAAAATAGAACAGCTCTTTGCATTGCCCTGAGAGGACATCAGCATGTTAGGAGCTTGCTTTGACCTTCAACATCCTTTCATTTGAGATTCGGGCTCATTTAAAATTATTCAAACGAGGACAGGGATAGTACCTGCATGTGGTGCAGTGGACAGTGGGATATGTAATAAATGACATTTGTATCTTCATTAACAATGATTTGCACATAATCTAGTTGCTAAACATCAGTTCTGTAGGTGAGGTCTCATGGCGAGATCCCTGTACTATTGCAGGAATAGCATCATAAAATGCTGTTCAACATGATGTCTCTTGTGTTAAATGACATCAAAAAACCAGCACTCAGCCAGCAAATTGAAAACACAAAGCCCTGTATTTTTGGTTCCACATTTCCCAGAAGTCCAAAGGCTTTTTTTGTTCATCAGAAGTGAGAGCGGAGGTGGGGAGAGATGAGCAGTTTCTGGCCTGAGTTGCTCAAACTACAGTCTTTTTGAAAGGGAAAACAGAACTGGTCTGAATGTGATAAAGTTTGTGTACAATCAATAAAAAGAATTCAAGATCTACTTGAAAGAGGGAAATGGTCGCTGTTGATAACCTTCACAATTCTTTTTATTTATTATTAATACCTGCTTGCTGGAACTCTAACAACAAGAAATAAGGAATACTAGACAGACCAGAGAGATTCCTTGCTTCACTCCCAACCTCCCTCTATCTATCCAGCTGTTTTACTTTTCCTCCAACTCCATCTCTTTCGATTTGCTGCTGTTGAATCATCTGGGACTATGCATAAGAAACACTGAGTACCTTGGGCAGCAAAACACAAGTTTCTAAAACAAGTTATTTTCCATAGTTTTTTCCAGAACTGCCAAGGGTAACAAYTGTGATAGGGGTTGACAGGTTTTAAGTTTTCTCATGTCCTACTGCGGAAAATGCTTCCATGCCACCACCTCATGATAGAGGACAGAGTGCCTTATGTGCAGGTCTAGTGACGATCTCTGGAGATCATCTAGTCCAACCTCCCCACTCAGCAGGGTCACCTACAGTATGTTAGACARAGTTGCATCCAGGTGGGCCTTGAAGATCTCCAGAGAAGGAGACTCTGCAACCTCTCTGGGCAACCTGGTCCAGTGCTCCATCACTCTCACAGGGAAGAAATTCCCCTTCACGTTCAGGTGGAACTTCCTGTGCTTCAATTTCTGCCCATTGCCTCTTGTCCTGTCACATGGGACAACTGAAAAGAGTTTGTCCCCATCCCCTTGACACCCTCCCTTCAGGTCCGTATACACATTGATAAGATCCCCCCTCAGTCTTCTCTTCCCCAGGCTGAAGAGGCCCAGCTCTTGCAGCCGCTCCTCATAGGGCAGGTGCTCCAGCCCTCTGATCATCCTCATAGCCGTACGCTGGACTATCCCCAGTAGCTTCATGTCTCTCTTGTACTGGGGAGCCCAGAACTGGACACAGTACTCGAGATGAGGCCTCCCCAGGGCTGAGGAGAGGGGCAGGATCACCTCCCTTGACCTGCTGGCAACACTCTTCGCAATGCACCCCAGAAGACCATTGGCCTTCTTGGCCACAAGGGCACATTGCTGGTTCATGGTCAACTTGTCATCCACCAGCACTCCCAGGTCCTTCTCTGCAGAGCTGCTCTCCACAAGGTCAGCCCCCAGCTTGTCCTGRTGCCTAGGGTTATTTCTCCCTAGGTGCAGGACTCTGCACTTGCCCTTGTTGAACCTCATGAGGTTCCTCTCTGCCCAACTCTCCAGCCTGTCCAGGTCCCTCTGAATGGCAGCAGAGCCCTCAAGTGTCTCAGCTACTCCTCCCAGCTTGGTATCATCAGCAAACTTGCTGAGGAGGCACTCTGTCCCCTCATCCAGGTCATTGATGAAAAAGTTGAACAGGATGGGACCCAGTCCTGAGCCCTGGGGGGACGTCACTAGCCACAGGCCTCCAACTGGACTCCACGTCACTGATGACAACCCTCTGAGCTCTGCCTTTCAGCCAGTTCTCAATCCACCTCACTTTCTGCTTGTCTAACCCAGACTTGCTGAGCTTCTCTAGGAGGATGTTATGGGAGACAGTGTCAAAAGCCTTGCTGAAGTCAAGGTACACAGTGTCCACTGCTCTTCCCTCATCTACCCAGCCAGTCACTCCATCACAGAAGGCTATCAGACTGGTTAAGCAGGATTTCCCCTTGGTGAATCCTGGATGCCTGGACATTTCCAAAGGTTTCAGGACTCACCTTGCTTTCTTCAGGCAGATTGCAGTTGCCATAAAGTCTCAAAAATTACCTTCCAGACATTCAAGGCTGGATGCTCAATTGATGTCATTTAACATGAAACAGACATCCATTTGGTCCTGTCTGTCTTTAGTGAAAATCCTTTCTTAAGCTGGAATAGTGTTTCTGAGGTTCTTTATCAACAAGGAATGTCCCCAGGCACAATGCAACTAAATAAACRCCTTTAAAAATGATGTATTTCCCCAAATTCAGAAGATCTATCAAATTCAGAGCCCATAAGTGGGTCAGGTTTGGAATAGGGGGAGAGAGTGAGAGATTCTAGATTTTTTTTCTCTGCAAATTTTGAGAAGCACAAACCAGCCGAGAACATTGATAGCCTTTKTGTGAAAATACTCCACCAGCTTTATTGCTGATGCAAAATAATTTGTTTCAAGTTTTGCAATAGTTTAGCAAAATAGAGTCATGAATGGGAGTTTTAATCAGGCAAATTTCTCCCCTTTTGTCCTGGATCAGTTCTCCTCTGGTCGTGTTGTCCATCCCCTTGCCATGGGGTAATTCTCTCCAGCTTTATCTCCTCTCTAGTTTTGTTTGTATCAACTACTGGATCTACATTTTCTTTGATCAGCTCTTGTACACAGGGAAAATGCTCACKTGTAAGGTGTTTGCCAGTAATCATCTTCAGTTTTTCTTCATTTGGTTATATCCCAGAATGATTTATTATAGTTATTTCAACTGTCTCTACCCTTTTACTCCCCAAAATTATTCTCTTTACTGTTTACCATTATTATTTATATTATTGTAACTCCTAGCTTCAGACTAGAACACAAATGTGCTTCGCATTCCCAAAATTCTTGCATGGGTTGCTTCCTTGTTGTTTTGCCAAGGGACAGTGTGTGTTTTAACTGCAATTTTCYGGTGCAGTGCAGCTGCAGTTAACTGTGTAGATAGATAAGCAGACTCACAGGCACATTCAGCACCTCTCCACATTGGTGCTTCGTAATACTAACATAAGATTTAAGTGTCTGATTTGGGACAACCATATTCTGAACTGTTTGGGCTCAGATTTCTTTCACTTTTATCTTACAAACCACTGCTTTTTACCCTCTTTCTGACATCTTTTTCCAATTTATTCTGAGGTGTCCTGGGTTGTCTCATGTGAAGAGGGGCAGAAAGTTTATTTAGGAGCCCATTTGTTACCAAATTGGTTCCTTGAAAGTGCTTGGACTGTAGGTTTTCTGAGACTCTAAGCTGGTCATCAGTATAGGCCTCATGGTCACATACATGCATCTACACCTAATTTTGCTGTGCTACGAAGTCAGTTCACAGCCCAGCAAAAGCCTGGAGAAAAATCTATTGCCTTCATTTGGCTACAGACAAGACTATTACTGTCATTTAAAATCATTGGTGCAGCACTGAAGGGCTGTTTTAGCTAACCATGAAGATGCTGTGATATCAGATGCCACTTCAAAATGTAGAGAATACCCTTTCTTTGAAATGTAGCCTGCCCATAATATGATTTTTACACTAACATCTATTATTTAGTACTTATTTTTAACTTAAATTTTTACCAGAAATTTTAAAAAAACTATTCAGTTTTAATTTCAGGGAAAGTTTAAAGCAATTTTTTTATTAGTGTATAACTCTAAAATACCACTTTGGAATGAAGAATTATCTCTCAAGTACTTACTAGATAGGCTTTACTTTACTGTTAGTTAATCTGACAGTGTTTTATTAATAATCAGCCCTTTTTGTATTGCTATTATGCATTTTTTTCTATTAATGCAGTTTATATCTCTAGCATCACCATTATAAAGACGACTATGAAATATCTCTGAGATACGCTGTGTAAGAACAAAGTAGATAAATATTGCTTACAAACCACAGGCACTGTTTTTTTAACAGCAATTTTATTGCTGTTAATAAATAATGAAATATTTAATACTAGTTTTAAGAAATATAAGTGAAAATCAGATTATGGTATGGTCTGCATCCACCCCAAGGGAAGAGGGCGGGAGTAGATACTCTTGTTTTATGATCCTTGCATACTTACTTAGGATTTGTTGTTAGAAACCAACACACAACTCACTGCCTATTCCCACCTTCCTTTGGGTACAACAGTGGTGGGAATAAAACAGGCAGAAGCTTGGCTCCAGTCTTCTTCSTCTGTTTTATCCCTAATTATAGTGCACGGTCTTCATTCTTCCTTTGTTTAAATCCAGTCCAGAAGTTAACAATAAGTAACACTGTGATCCCGCTGAATTTAATAGATTTATGCAGGAGCTCTGTGGTGAGCTTGTTAGTTTTTTGTGGTGTAATTCAGTTCACTTCTCYAGTAATTTACACCAGCATAAGTAAAAGATAAAACAGGCTAGAGAAATCTAGTCTGAATATGGCAGGGGGTTAGATTTCATTGACTTATACTTCTGATCATCCCAGTAGATTTGTGTTA
Source organism: Rhea americana (assembly GCF_003343005.1). NCBI lineage: Eukaryota > Metazoa > Chordata > Aves > Rheiformes > Rheidae > Rhea > Rhea americana. Next base: position 771,524 of record NW_028186768.1, on the reverse strand, counting down.
TTTCACTGTCTACGGTGTTGGCAAGCACTCCCCTGCAGTATAATCTGCAACCATAATGAACACCTTATTTATGCCTTCCTCCTTGTCATTAAGACTGACGTGGAATAAAAATGGCGGTGATGTTGATCTTTCTTGGTATTATGTTGGACAATCTTTTCATCCATGCTGCYGCGCCCGATCTCCTGTCCTTCCTTTGGTGTCTTGCTGGCAGTTTCCAATCTCAGCCAATATCCTTTCTGCTTTGAAGAACTGTTGGTGGGGTACACTCTCACTTGTTTCACTGGAACCTAAATAAACAGGGTCTCCTCCCATGTTCATTTTATATTTCTAACCAAAAAGTAGAGAGCTGGGAGATGCTCCCTTGTGAAACCAGGCTACGTGCTCTTATCATTTGTATATTATTCTGTCATTACCATACAAAGCATAGAAATAACTAAGGTCCCCCCAACAAAATCATGGTGCTGTTTTGGGTGGGTGCTGTACATATCTGTAAAGAGAGGTCTGCGGGGTAAGTAAAGAGGTCATCATCTAAACGAAAGCGACCAAAAGATGGGAACAGGTGGTGAAAGTTTTGACCTGCAAAGATATCCAGTGCCTAAATATAYTACTGGAAGGAGCTTGAAGTGGCCAGCAGAAATCCTTCTCTATAAACAGGTGCTTAACTGGACTTTCAAAAGGATCTTGCCCCTGACCTCACATTGACTTGGAAACCCCCTTCTAAGAAATCAAGTACTGCTTCACACACTCTAGTATCCAGCAGGATGTTATTTGACTACAGTCATCTATGAGGCGGAGAGAGCTAAGACTGGGATACTGTTTCCCTGCTCATCACTATGAATAGAAATCGGATATAATTAGCTAAGTAATTGCCAGTATYGCTCTTATTCAGTCCTTTTAAGTATAGTACTACATACAAGATCYAATTTTGATCTCACAGAGTTTCATATTAGTAGTGAACCAGTTACAAACCATCCAGCCCAAAACATTTCCCCACTTCTCTGGTATCACCAAGTGATTTTTCAGAAATTCTTCTAGCAATGTCAATAAATGGTATCTYTTTTGAGGCACTAGACTGTTGCTCACCTATATTATCTGTTTTGTCCATAAAGGATGAACTGTAATAAAAAATTATTTAAAAAGCTGATTTTGTAGATGCTAAACTACCTTCCATTACTTTCAGTGAAAACTCTCCCATTGGCTTCAGTGAGTGATGATTATTAAGACTGAATGCTTACCACATGAGACCCATGAAACTGTAAGCTTTCCAAATCAGGCATATGTGTAAAACCAAAATCTGCATCTTGGGAGGATGAAGTGAGTTCTGCTGGGCATTTTAATGCCAAGATAGATAAGTTAAATCATAAATGGCTCAAGCCAACATTCCTTTATACTGGCACAGAGATCTATGGACTCTCAAGAGCACCAGCTTTTTCCACCTTTGTAAACATCAAAAGAAATCAAAGAAATAACTTTTCAGACTAATCTTCATGAGCAAAAGCCCTGCCAAGCAGTCTAAATAAGAAGCAAACATATCAATACAAATGGGAACTGGCTTCTGAAAGGAAGGTTTGATCCAGGGAGCTAAATGATCGCTAGGAGAAGTGATCAGTAAAATGGAATTCCACTGTATTCAATTTAAGTATCTATTTTATCTGTTCCTTATCAACAGCTCTATTGACAAGGTCTTCATTGCTTCCTAATTGTTTGTCCCATTTTTCTGTGGTTTTATGTGAAGGGCTAGCTTTAAAAGAGGAGTTCAGTAGCTCAGCTGTCTTATTTGTAACTCAGCCATCATTGATTTTATTCCTCTTCTAGTTTATTAAAGGGCCTGCTTTATCTCTCTTACARCTCCTTTTGCACACAAACCCCAATATTTACTGCATTCCTAAAACTCTTTCTTATTCAAAACTGTCATTAATTCATTTTGCTTTTTTTCTTCTTTTTATTCACTTTTTTCCCAGAGTTTAACCACTGCTGTAACATTTTCCTGTCATCTTCCTTGGTCTCCTGTGGTTTATAATTTTGGTCTTTTTTTTTTTTTTTTTTTTT
>NW_028186768.1:766454-769427 GCF_003343005.1 Rhea americana | reverse complement strand
CTTCGGTATCTGGACATTTTGTCCAATCCTCATGCCTTATACACATACAGTTTCAGGATATTTTCTCATCCTTTACCATGATGTCTTCGCAATAGCTGGCCTTTTTCCACCTCAACATGGGTTACGGCTGCTGACTATTTCAGCACACTGAAGGGTTTTGCAAACACCTTTCACCCAGCACTGCCCCAGGTTTTCTCTCCCTGCCCACACTCATATACTTCTCTGGAACGTATCTCCCCTCATGTAAAAATGTACCTGAGTCTGCACAACATGTCTTCACTGCTCACCACATCCTTGTGGTTGAAGCAGACAGGAAAAACACTGCTGTGATTTTCACTTTGGCGAATCCATTTCTTATCACAGCCAATACACAAATTGCCTCACTTCTCACACCTTTCTAATAAATAGCTCCAGAAGGACATCCCTCTTCTCTGGATCATCCAGTGAGATCTTTCTGATAGCTCCCTATTCAGCTGCATTCGTCTTTTTGCTTCATGAGTTCAGTATGATGCACAGTGCCAAATACTTTGATCTTCTTCGTGTTTTCCACTTCTTCACTTATTTCCACCAGTCTCCTGCTGGCCAGAGGAGGTACTCCTGCAGAAGCCTATTCRTCTTGTTTCGTACATCAGATAGGGAGGGAATCTCAGGCCAGTGTGTCATTTCCAGCCTTCAGCAGCCTGGGGAGTGCTGGTAGGAAAAACATCGTAGACATGAATCCTTCTCCCTAGTGAAAGCCCCAACTGTGAGGCTTTTTCATTTTTGTTCAGTATAAGTTGGACTCTGTCATTCAAAACCCTCATGGGCACTTCACAGTGTTTATCTGAACTGCCTTATACTGGACCGAGCCATCTCTTCTTGGGTTTGAACCTGCAAGGTGYGAATGTGAAGCAACAGCTTTGCCTATATTCACACCAGTAGTGGGAATTCACACCAGCAAGACTTTGAAGAACCCTCTCCTCTGCATGCAGCAAGCAGCTCTGTTGCAGGGAGGTGCCAGTTCATGTGTCTGGAGCAGGCTCTACAAGGTCTTGGGTAAATACAACGATGAAGGGAGCAGAACCAAGGCTGTGCAGCACGCGTAGCACTTAAGGGAGCTGCCAGCATCCTGCCTACTGCTTTGCTTTGCCTCATTCAGCCCTGTAAGCAGTGACTCAACACTCAGCTTAACTAAGACTTAATCCTTTATTCAAAGCCATTTTAAACAAACATTCCCAAAAATGAAGCCCAGGAAGCTGAATGAGGAAGAATTTCAGAAGAAATTTATACAGATAGCTTTATGCATCCATTAGTTAAATCAATGAGGTAACCTCTGGAGTACTGTGTGTGGTACAGTTTACCCCAGCTGAGAAAGGGCATTGCAAAATTAGAGTTCATTAAAGGGATCTGAGAAAATTCCCACATGAAAAAAAAAAATGCTCATTTTGGAAGGAGAACAAATGTAAAAGAAATATGAGAAAACTACATGAAATGGTGAAGGGGCTAGAGAGGATGGGTTGGGAATGATTCCCCTTGTCTCATGACAGGAGAACAAAGAGCCAGTTGATGGAATATTAAGAAGCAGCAAATTTGAAACTGATAAAAGGAAATATTTCTTCACAGTTTGTTTCACTGCCAAAGGAAGCCTCTGAGAATAAGAATTTAACAAGACTGCACAGGGATGGGCTGTTCATATGGATAACAAGAATGCCCCAAATTAGAACAGTTAATGCTACAAACCCTTGGAAGAGACAACACACATCATGCAACAGGCCTTGAAACAAGTCTCTCAGAAAACAGTGTATATTAGAGAATAAACGGGAGGGAGGGGGAGATGGATTATCCTACATATGTTTATTGTGCCATGCTTACAGCTTCTTTAGAAGCATCTGGTGCTAGCTACGGTCAGAGACTACACAGGCCTCAGTCTGATCCAGCCTGACGACTGCATTATTCTCATTTCTCAGTGTCCGTAAGTTGTTTCTCATTCCTCCTCCACCTGGTTAAAGCTGATTAAAAAATGAGAAATGAGTTTCACATAATAATTCGAAACTGTTTTCATCCTGAAAGGTTAAAAATAAAATCATTTATTTTTCTTTTCTTTTTTTTTTCCTCTTAGAAATTTATGGTGAAATATTTTAATCAAAACAAAACACAGGTGCTAATAAACAAAGTATGTCGTATACATTTTGAAAATGTTTACAGTGCAAGGGGTTCAGGAAATACTGAATATTTTAATAAAACACTYTTGCTTTTCACAAAAAGTAGATCTTTCCAGACTTGCCTACTTTAGAAAAGGCTAGTTTTGTTATTTTTCTTTTAAAAGCCCCTGAAAAAAGTCCTGATCAACTTAACTCCCCACGATGAGTTCAAATGGCTCTGAAAGGGATCGGCACAGCGAGGAAGCAGTAGCCAGTCTCATCCTGGAGCAGGTACGAGCAGGATACAACACTGAAAAATTTATCACAGTCTGGGGGAGGAAAGAGAGACGAGGAAGCCACATCCAGCTCCCGCCGTCAGYAAAGTCGACAGAAAATCCTCCTGGGACACTGGTGGGAGCAGGACACGTTGTCCTCTCCTGCCTGCCAGGCAGCCAGCGGGCTGCCGGGGCTGGTCCTCACGCCGTGCCCACCACCAGCTGGACAGGGATCGTGGCTGYTGGTGAAGCGCCATCGTATTTTGATTAAAGTGACAAGACGGAGCTGCCGACAGCAAACGCGTTTCTCTCTCGGTCTCCTGGCGCTTTGAGACGTGCCGCCCTCCCTCCGCTCCAGCCGAGCTCCTGCGAGCCGGGAGGGAGGAATAGGCAGAGGCATTAGCAGAGCCTCTAATTACAGAGGAAAAGGAATATGTCCCCGAGGTGTGCGGCGGCAGGCTGTGGTGGTGCTCAGCCGGTCTGGAAAAAGCCCAGTTACTTAAGGCTTCCTCTGTCTGCTGTTATCCTTGTCCCTTTGCTACATGTTTAATTGCTCTTTCTTTTTTCCTTTTTTTTTT
>NW_028186768.1:729807-766446 GCF_003343005.1 Rhea americana | reverse complement strand
TTTTTTTTTTTTTTTGGCTGGAACATTTGCTTTTAATGCTCACAAACAATAAATCCTTTCTTTTTTCCTTCCTACATGGGATGTAAATCCACACAGAAGGGAAATTGGGGGGCAAAGGGCTGCATGCCGCGTTCCCAGCGTTAGCCGGGAGCAGTGCTTATAGCTCAGCACAGCCCTGAGCGGCAGCAAGACTAACCCAACCTCAGCGGCGTTAACCGAGCCACCATGCCTTTCACTAGGAGCACCAGGGCCCCTAAAAYGTGTCGGTGGGCTCACAGGGGTGCTGAGAGATGGGTTGCCCCCTGCTGACAGCGCGGCTGACAGATTTCTTAAGAAAGCACTAGCAGGAGCGGCAAGGTTGTTTGCCACCTTCCCTCTGCTTTAGAAAAGTCAAATAAAATACTCGTACATAAAATCAGCCACAAGCCTTATCTCACGCACATACACACAGAGCTGGATCTCAGCAAGGCAATCCCCTGCGATCATAACCTCCCCAAATCCGTGCAGCTAGTTGGTCCAGGGTAGGCTATGTCTTTCTTTCCCCAAGAAGAGCCTCTTGGGTGTCTATATATGTTTTCTACCTCTTCACACCCCTGCAGTGCTCATGCGTYTCTGAAGCACCAGTGCTGTTTCCTTTAGTCAAATTCTGCCTCTAGCGAAGCCCAGGCACAAGGTCTCACTGGATAGATGAACCTATGAGGAGCAAATACRTGAACGCCAGGCTGGACTCTGCTTCACAGCTCTGCATGTGACAAGTGGGGAGGGGTATTCACACCTTCATCTTCTTGCAGCCACCCAGCTGGAAGAGCTTGGAAATACGGAGCAGCCTGGAGCCTGCTCTGCCAGCAGTTGTCCAACTGTCCTTCATAGCGCCTTATTGTCTCCAGGAYGCTCACTTCCCAGCATAACCCCTATATCTTCTTAACAAGCAGATGATTTCTTTGGCAAGTCCCAAAAATCTTCTCCTGAATCTGTGTGCTGCCAGCAAGCACCTGCCCTGCTAGTGGTAGTGGAAGTAAATGGTTCAATAGGGACCAGTTTCTTAAAGGGGCCATGGGCACCCTCAACTGCAGCTGATTTGGTGCGGATACAYAAGTGTTGAGCAGCTCCCAAAACTTTGACATAAGTCACTGCTCTAGTGTGTCAGTTCAGCACTTGAGGAGCTAGCTACTCTGTATCTGGAAGCATCTTGTGACCAAACAGCTGGAGATATAAGGCAGTCCTATAAGAGATTCCATGTTATTTTACTGACCTGATTGCACTGGTGCAATGAAGATCAGTAGATTTAAATGGCTGACATAGTGCTTTGTGGAAGGTCTTTTAAAAGAAGCAGTCTAAAAYGTCAGACTCCTAAGCCTGACACAAAACTACTGACATTAGTGGGAGTCTATCTCTTTGTTAGTCATGGTGATAGGGTCTCACTTGCTTTCAAAGACATCAGGGTGTCTAGGTCCCCCAGCTGTTTTGGAAGGAAACCACTGCTCAGCTCTGCACTTGTACAGCCTTCTGGCACTTGCTTAAAGCTAAGTGTTTTGCAGCAGCAGATCTTTCCATAAATGTGTCATTATTATTTTGTAATTAACCTGTCTCTCTGTTCTTTGACTTTATCGCTTTTTCAAACACCTAGCCACAATGGTGAGACAGAAGCATGGCTTTAGCTCCTTGTAAGTTTATTGCGGTGATAAGGTACCTCCATTAGTATTGCACAATCCTTGTAATAGTAGCAGAGCAAGTTATCAGTGACCAAAAACCCACCCCAGACCAGCTACTGGGATCTGCTGCCAGCAGCAGGTCTGGCATCCCCACCTGTGTTCATTCAGGTGCATCACGTCGTCCGTCGAGGTACAAAGCAACAGCACCCCACTAGCCTCAGACTGCATAAGAACATTATTGTTGAAAACACTAACCCACCCTCCAGAGTTACATGTGAGATGGCCGTATTCTGCTGTGGGAGCCTAATGCTTAAGTCTCAAAAGTCACTTTCAACTAAATTCTCCAATTTCCAACAAAAATTAAAGTGTTACAACTACAAGCTGTTCCAGCAAAGCTTCCCTCAACAGATAATCGGATTTACATAATTGGGTGCTGGTGGGACTTCAATAAATCATCAACGTGGCAGCGTGTTTATTACAGCCACTCAGAGTCGCAGCTCTTCTGCAAATAATTCTTCGTGCCCAAAATACATCACGTACAGCTGAGGAGGAGGTAGGTGTGTAGATAGTTCTCGTGGGCAGAAGAAATACAGTGAGGTTGTGGCTAGCTGCCATTGAGGRCTTACTGCATATAAAGGACTATGTTCTCCGTGGTTTGACAGCAGGATGTGGCTCCTTTAATTTGACCACAGATTYGAATCTAACCTAGGACTTTTGAAGGGATGCTTCCAGGAGGCAGCTAGYTGTGGGCCATCTTAAAACCAGTTTTATAAACAAACTTCGTGTTGATATTTTCAGCTGATCACCTCCACAAAAAGCCCAAATGTCAGAGAGGGAGAAAGAAATTTACCTTATTCACAAGTGGTACTTTTACCTCTAAACACTATAGCACTATAACTAGGCTTACACGCATCTAAAATGAGCTGTGGTCCAAAACCTCTTTGGAAAAGTTTTTTTTTTTTTTTTTTTTTTTCTACAAAAGGGAGGATGAATCCTTTTCCTGTAGAACAAGGCTAAAGCTAGGAGAAGGACAGAGTCTGCCAGTGGTACCTGCGTATGGATAATGCCACATGGCAGGGACGAGCAGTGAACAAAGGCGATTTGTGAGTTGGGAAATGGGATTGCCAAAAGAGATGGAACAGAAATGAGCTTTTAATCCCCCAGCCCAATCTTCCCCAGTACTAGCTGTCTGCAAGAGCTGGATTTTATCAGTGCAGTCCACAGGGAACTTTTCTGACCTTCAGTTTGCTGGAGCCTGGCAGAGCATTGCACTTTCCTAAGATGTGCGAAGACAAGTTTTCAAAATACACAGATGCTCCTGTGAGCTRGAGCCATAACGCAGCACAATACACTGCAGAACACGTTGTGTAGACTGAACTCCACAGAGGAAGTCTGTGCATAGCTTACAGGTCCTACAAATTCACAGGAACAGGTATATCAACATTTTCTGTGCTCTTCATTGCCAGTGAGCTTACAAAGTTAAATACCCTGAGACCTGTGTATTTTCCAGGCTAGATGAAAACAACCTTCCCTATTTGCGTTTGGAGGGCTCTCCAGGTTAAAGAGGAAGAGATAAATGTGTATAAGACCCACAGCTATACTACACAGGAGACTGTACTGAGTGTTTGCTTGAAAATTTAGATTTGCTTGTATTGTAGTGCCTGCTGCAACATGTTTTCTATACCTGRTTCCCCCTCAACTCACCCCCTTTGCCTGCCTGTCTGCCAGACAGACAACGCCAGCACTAGCACTTTCTCAGCTGCCAAAGCACATTGGCCTGGGACTTCATTTCTCTGTATCACAAGCTACCAGCAGAAACCTTGTCATTGCAATTTTTCATATATTTTCTTCTGCTGTGTTTTTTTTATCTCTCTGAAATCTCAACTCTCCAGCTCATGCCTGTGGGCTATTACTAGACTGGAACAAAACTTATTCTCAGTCCTAAACAAAATGAATAAGGCAAAGGAAAACAAACACAACAAAGAAAAAGTTAATGCTTGGAGTAATAAGCTTAAGRGTTTCTGTCCTTGGTGGGCTGGGAGGTTCAGGAGAGTGAGAAGGGTCCTGCAGGAGTGTTGGAGGGCTGATGTCCCTCCTCCGTGAGCAGCTGGACTGGTGGCTTTTGTCTGATAAAYTGACAGATCCATCAGATTGCTTTGTCCACAATATTCCTCTCATATCATGGGAAGTTTCACGTAGAGCGGTTGTGTTCTGGCTATGGACCTGGAATTAGGGCCTTCAAATCCAGTGTTYATATAAGTAAGGAATTGTGAGGACTAAAAAGACTTGAATCTTGCTATGAATGGCCCATGATGAGATGCTAAAGAGACCTTCCAGGGCACTGAAATCTCCTTGACTGGTGTAATGCTGGTGTAATTTGCCTGTGTGCTATCCAGCAAGTGGCAAAGCCAGCAGCAGAATGGGCAACTCTCTCTAGACTCACTTCCATACTTCTATTTTCTCCTTCCTTTTCTTCCCTCCTCTTTGCATCTCTGTTTCCTCCACTTGCTTTTTTTTATTATTCTTCCCTTCTCTCTCTTTCTTTTAAGATTTCAGCTGAAGAATGAGCTTTGTTCTTTCACTGGCTGAGTAAACTTCGATGGCTTTAAGAAAAATAAATAACAAGTCTTGCTTGCCAGGTGGCTTCTTCGCCACTTCTCCCAGCTCCAGTCACAGCCCTGATTTAGAATATGCAGCCGGTTAATGAGCACAGAGGAGACACAGGCTCAGTGCTGAGGATCTCTTTACAAACACAAACACACACGCACTTCCAGATGTTTCATCATTTTAATAAAGATTGGAGCCATGTGAAAAAGAAAAGCTTCAGAATTGAAAATAACAAAACGGCCCATGAGAAGGGTACTTACTCAGAGCATCAGTGTTGGGTTGGGGTTTTTTTTGTTTGTTTCTTTAATCCTGAAATACTATGCAGAATCTAGTCCTTGAAAATTTCTTATTTCCTTGCACCAGAAGTGGTCTCCAAGGAACTAAGCAAAATCTGTGTATTATTTCAAATATATTTTCCAGCCCATTCCCCCTTCTCATTCTAACCCCTCTCTACACACTTACACAGACACACAACTGCTTTTCATACCAAGGCTATAATTTAACAGCTAATGCCTTGCATGAGTACCACCCCTTCCCAAATTCTCCTGCTTTTCAGTTTCTATTCAAATTCAAAGCCAGATTACTTTAGCTTTACAGCCCTGGATAAAAATGAAATGACAATATTTGAAGAAGCAGCTAGTATTTTTTTCCCCTTTCAGTTCACACCAAGACAATGTCAAATGTAAGTCTATTTTTTTCTGCCTTTAACTGTGAGTAGAGCAACAGTTCAGAGCCCTATAAATAAGATTCTAGGTCTGAAATGTCTCATTTTAGATCTAAGAAGGGATTTGATTCTCAGGAGAGTCCCCAGAGATCTGACTAAAGTCAAGGGAGCCATGGACAGCTAGTAACAACAAAATCTGAGCCCCCAAAAGGGTCATTTGGGCAGCCRGAGTCCACAGTGTCTTCTGAGAACAGTCACATAAATGCAGCCAGTCCTTGACTTGGGACCTACCTACTTCAACTGAGGCACATCAAGGCCCAATTAGTTACTTGCAAGGCAATTAATTAGTAGACAATAAAGGACTGTAATGTAGCAAGGTTCAACCTTTAAACCTTTGCTCTAGCCCACTGAGCCAGCCACGGTAGCCCACAGCTGCTAGCAACAAGGGAGGTGGTGCGAGGGAATATGGAGTTTTCCTCAATCCTCACCCCGAAGCCTGGGTGAGGTGAGATTCGTTTCCAGGTCCATACAGTTAAGTATTGCTGTGCACCTCATAGTTGAGTGGGAAGTCCAGGTTAGCAAATACAGCAGCCACACATAAAGCCAGCTCTTCTTTCCCTCTCAAAGCCAAATCATACACTTCCCAGCCAGGCTGAACAACTTGTGCATTCATTTTTAACATAGAATTATATCAAGGTGGGGAGGCCGTTTTATACCTTTACCAGCTTGCCAAGCTAAGCTATGGGGTGCAGCAGCAAAGCCAATCAAAAAGAGATATAGTGAAGGRAATAAAAAAAAAAGAAAATAGAAACACTATAATCAACACCAGGTGTAGGCCAATTAAACAGCCATTCCCATGTGCTCACAGGAGGGCACTCACTCACAATTTACCCAAACAAATCCATGCTTAAAAACTCTCAGGAGTTTCACAGAAAAATCACATTTCTCTTCAGAGCTCTTTAAAAAATATTTGAAAGCACTTTCATCTGTACACACCAGTTTTGCACACCAGAAACCGCTCCCTCTCAGCCCAGGAGAACAGATCAGCCTGGATTAAAGTGCTGGCAGATGCTTTTCCCTTGCAAAGAAGGGAAAGAGTCCTTCTTTCCTCAGCTCTCCTCCTTCAGCTGCCTCTTCTAATACTTCTGACTTTCTTCAAGCAGGTGTAGGCTCTTTGGCTGATGCTTTCAAAAAGCATCTTAGGGGCAGCTAGGTGTTCAAGTCTGATTTATTTATAGGATCCAGGTGCCCAGCACTTAGCATCCTTTGAAGTCCTCCTATCCTTGACTGTATATTTATTCCAAGCACGTTTTCCATCATGGTTTCGTTGTTTGATGTGTTAGAAGGCGCATGTCAAAGTGGGCAGAATTTCACGGTTACATCTAGAATACTGCCCACCCTATCTCCATCCTATCTTTAAGGTCCTCACTGTCCTCCTGTATTCACTTCTCAGCCCRTTCCTCTGAGATGACCATGGCAGCCCCAACCATCCTGGCCAGCTATTGAGTCAACTTCTATCCAGAGTAATGAGCACCCTACAACCCCTGGAGATAAATGTGTGTCCTGGGCCAACCTTACTTCTAACTCAATATGCAAGTCAGCTTGTGTCATTTGAGGCTGGTTCCTTGTTCAAACCCCTTTCATGTCAAAAATCCCTTTTCTTTTTCAGGCTGGAGCTATTTAACTTGATTTGGCTGGTGGATATATAGGATAAATCTTGAGTTCACCCACATTACTGTCCTTTATAATAATCACAGTGTTGACACAAGATACTACCAGTCCTCCAGCACCTTCCTAGGATTCCTGTCCTTTGGCTCTTCGTTGTCCAGGCAACTGTCTCACAGTCCACAGGGAAAGAAAATCATATAACGGTCAGAAAACATAGCATAGGGTTCTCTGCATCTTTCTCCTCCTTTACCACCAACCACAAGTCTTAGTGCTACATGCAAAGGATTGTAGCATTAGGAGGAACAAAACAGCTCACAGGTCACTTTTGTAGTGCATCTAAGTAAGAGTGGGACCAAATAAAAGCTATTTTAGGCTCCTAAGTCACCTCAGTGGGAGTCAAAGTAAGGGAGAGGATTCTTCCACACACATCCTTCTTTTCAGTTGATAAAATCCACCTATTTTGGCCTTTGTCAGCTGTAGTTGAACCCTCTTCCCCTTACGCTTCTCTAACAATAAATCCCATCATCTTATGCTGACAATTGATTTTGCATGTGTAACTAACAGGCATGGTGGGAAAAGGATAAGGTGTCATCCTCTGGGTCTAGACGTGAATTTCAAGGCTGCCTTCCGCTATAAACACTTATTGATTATTCACTTGGAAAGTCAACGGCAGAGAGGGATGATGTTAGCTATATAAACCTTGGCAGAATGCTGGCGGTAGATACTGGATTGCCTTCATCAAGCTAGTCTGATGGCATCTGAGCACATGCTGACCCTTGACCTTGACCTAACGATAACTGAAGTGGTCCAAGACCTTGCACGATCCCATCACAACAAAGCAGTGGAGTAGGACATAAACATGCTCACCTCTCTTCAGATTCCTCCTGTTGTTTGTCATCCACAACAAAATTACAAAAGAAAATCATCCGACTGTTGTACTGCTTAATACTGGTTGTCATCTCTGCTTGAGGTTGTTGATCATCATCAAGAAGGCTGCGGCTGTCTCTGCCATTTAACATTAGGATTTAGCACATGAAATGTCATCTTCTTTTTTTTGGTTTTTATTTTCAGGAGATTTCTGCTCTAACTATATCATCTGGGGGAGAAAGGAAAGGTGTTTAGCAAGAATGAAACTGCCTGGAAGCTCTCCTCAGGGTTTTTAATTTTAGAAGTAATGCTAGATTAAGGAAGCTGCTCCCTGAGCAGCAGAACCAATGAAGCTGGGCATTCAGTGGATTTATGTGTCAGGACTGAATGCCCATGCACATTTTCTGGTATCTAGCAAGGGCTGAGCTAACACTGAAGCCTGGGAATATTATTAGGGCTCCTCATCTCCTTGATCCATCTGCCTGCTTTCATGAAATTTGTAGAAATTTAAGATTTTTGGAAGCTTGACCCATCTACAAAGTTTGTTTGACTTTGGCAACAGGTTCAGAAGTTGTTACATGAGGACTGACGGATGCCTGGACACTATATCACAGGCATCTCTATTCCCTAGGAAACCAGACTAAAACTCCTGTGTTCAGGCTCTTCAGCCTCCTGTCATGCCTACATTTTTGTAATAATGTACAGTGAGCATTTCCTTCTTGTGCAAAATGCTAACATATTCATTTTATATTAGGGCTGAATAGCTACCTGTGCTGCGAGCAGAATTCACTGCTAGTATCATGCCCTATCCATGGAGGAGGCGATGCTTTTACTGCTCAGGGAAGACAATCCTTACGAGCCGAATCTGCAGGGCAAGCTCAGTAACTCAGAAGGCCTTGTCTCCATCACTGGGGACGAGCAAAGATGACAGATGTTTTATGAGGCCGTGGCTGGAAGAGGAGAGAAGCAATATATATGTATATCTATCAAACAGCCTGGTTTGTTCAGCTAATAACACCAGAGATTAGATCAGTTTTACTAATACTCATTTCTGCTGTTTCCCTGGGTTTTTTATATTCCCTGTGGCTCCGAGTATGTAAACATACTGATCAATATTACCTGCTTCTTGATTCTGTTCTCAAAATATCACCTTTACGTTGCCTTCACCAGGGAAAAAAATAACTGATGGGGGTAAAACCAGTTATATATCTTTTTATTATTATGGCAACATTTCTGTCATTGTTACAATTGATCCAACCTTTAAATCCTGTTCAAAAACTACATCTTGCCTCTGTTGCTACCACTGTCCATGTAAGAACTAGGAGTTCATATCCTGCGATTCTTTTCTCCTTCTTCCTGCCTATTCCTTTGACAGGGGCTGTCAGAAGAGGTTTCCATCTGCTTTCCAGAGCTGAGTAACCGGTTCATTATAAAGTCAACATGACAGCTGCAGAAAATAGAATGAACACCTTTCCATAACCACCATATTTACGCAAAAAAAAGAAAAAAAAAATCAGTCTTCAGTGGGGCTGCTTATTTTTGCAGATGTCCCCAGGCTGGGAAAACAGCACGGATCAGAAACAGTAAGAGGATTTTTGTTGTCAGTGGTGTAAAAGATTGCTGCTTCAGGGGGGAAAAAAGTCAGACATTAAAAAATAAAGCACGTGTTAGAAAAATTTCAAAATACTAGAGGGAGAGTGTCTGATCTAAATGGGCAAGAGTGGTGGTGTCCTCAGATATAGCTGTCTCAATTTGCCTAGCTTCAAGTTTAAGATAATCGAGGTTTTATCAATCTGAGAGCCCCAGGAGAAAAATAAAAAATAAATAAGGGAGAGACAAGTTCTGAGATTCAGAGGTCTCCACCTGCAGGGATGATGTTGTGGGGAGTTTGGGTGGATTTAGGATCCTCTACCAGGCACTTTACGTGGAGATAGTTACATCTCTATGAGAAAACCTTTTTCCTTTGTAACATGGCTATAATGTCCTGAGGCAACATGTGCCTTAAAAAGGGTGGCTGAGTAAATGTACATCAGCGGGTTGGCTGCAGAAAAACTGGCAAAAGAAAGAGGTTTCATCTTCCTCTTATCTTAATAGGTTCTTTCTGGCATCGCCCCTTCTCATCCCTCTTGGGTAATATTGCAGTAACTGCCGTGTAGCAAAGACTACAGGCAACCTGAACCGATTTTGCCAAAGATGACCCAGGCTAATAAAAAAACATACTGAGATCCTACCCAAATCTCTAATCTGGAGATGTGGTTCTCTGTTAGTAGACTTTGCTTAGATGTGAAGCACTCTCAAATTTAAAAGAATCCACACACCCAACGAAATTAGATGTTAGGGTTAGCTAAAGAGTGGTTTTCTTATTTTCTTTAAAACCTCCCTCCAGACTCAGTGAGCRGAGAAGACTTGGTGCTGTGAGCATTGCTCACATTTTTGCAGAAGTTGAGAAGTGCCTGGTATCTAGCAGGATTGGTRCCCTGAACATGCTGAGCACAAACTCCGACTGAAGCTCTGGCTGTCTGCAGAGCACATCGCACCATTGGAAACAGAGCCCTGGTTATCCAGAGGGCCTGAAGTTCAATATACAGTGAAATCTCAATTTCACAGGGATTTCACAGCTGAAAACATTCTTCCATGACAAATAAATAAGTAAGTGTTAAATCCGTGCATCAAGAACAATGTACTCTTAAAGAATTACTCCACCAAACTCAATGGAGGGTCTGTGCACCCATCAGCAAGTGAAACTGCGGTGCGAAATGCAGCTCAGCAGGACAGCCCACATTTCAATAATGTCATCACATTTTTCTGGACCCATCTCAAGTTGTTTATATCTGAAATTGACACATTTTATTGGGTCTAAGTAGTACCATAAAAACAATAAAAAGCAGCCCTGACATTTTCTCCTCCTCTGCTGTCTCAGCCACTGCAGCCCTGACCTTCTCCTGTCTGTATCCAGTCCATATTTCAGATCAAAAGAACCTCAAAAAACCTTTTTTTTTCCTCATCAAAGTTTGCTGCTGCTTGAAATATTGGAAGATCTTTTTTGAGGGGGGAAAAGGCCTATAAAAAGTGATATTTCTTCAGCAACTCCAAAGTTTTATTTCATTTAAAAAAGAAGTAGACAGAGAAGGAGATCTTAACCAAAAAAAAGGAGGCTGGGAAAGTGTGTGTGGTGGGAACATCACCTATCTCAAAAAAAACAGTGTGGATGGCCCGTGAAATTAGGCTTTTATCACAACGGAACATGACTATCTTTGTCACATGGACTTGATTACACACAAAAGATTTTAGCTAGTGCATAATAACTTCTAGTTATCTCTTTCCTAAATCCCTTAGAAATGGAGAAATCAGCTCTACCTGACCATATCCATGTTCTTTAAAAACTATCAGGTAACAGTRCAGTCTCTGATCACATCAGATCCCATGAGTCAGACAGGTTTAGTGCTAGCAAACAGGCACCATCCGACCTCCAGAGCAAAATGAGGTACAGTAAATGGTGGTTATGTTTAGCAGTGTCATTGTTTCCTCTGGGTCTGTTCTGATCCTCCAACAACAACAAAAAAAAAAGAAAAGAAAAGAAAAAAAGAAAGAGGACTTAAAACAAAGGTCATTAATAACAGTTCCAGAGTAGTACAGTGATCTAAACATACRTATTACGTGGCAAAAGCAGCCAGTGACTCTCCCATTACCGCGCTCACAAAAGATTGCTGTGGTTTTGCTCCCCTTTCGGCACCTTACACCCTTTGCAGCTGTCGCAGGGTGAGTGGAGATCCACCACCGGCAGCGTCCAGCCTGCAGGGCCTGGGAGCAGGGGGGAGTCTCTAGCGTTGCGCCAGGCCTGACGGTATGAGCCAGCCCGCGGGACCGGCGTTCTGTCTTCCTGAAACTACTCATGGTGCTGGACGCAGGTTTCACCCCCTGCCCTAAATATATTGAACGGTGAGAGAAACCTAGTTCGCTCTATACATAAAAGTAAAAATGTATAAATGTATAAATTGCTGCATTTCAGTGKTTTATGAAGCAAGACTGCTCATATCCAAACTGTAGATCCACTGGTAACTTCTGCAAAACACTCTGAATATTTATGAATGAGGTATGTTGTACACAGACACACCATCATTGTTTAATCCATCTTAAATCTGTTTCTCTGCACCAAGTTTGCACTAGTCTCTGACACAGACACCTATAACAGGTTAAATCAATAAAGCGAGGAGGATGCCTATAGGCAGACAGTTCATTTCCCAGTATCAAAGATATTTAGACTTTCTCTGTGCCTGAGTTATTGTGATAAATATGTTGAGGTTGTATTATTAGCAAGATAGTTGCAATCTCATGGAACTACTTGCTGTAATACAGAATTCATGAGCTCCTGGCAACAGACTACATTAAACCACTTAACGGAGGTCACTTCTCCAAAGTTTAGACATTTACATTCTAACCAGCAGCCTAGCTGCAAGCAGCGATTTATCCTTTGCTACTCAGCCGCTGACCAGAGGCTGCCAGGGAGCTGAAGCCACTGGCTCAGTYGCCGGAACACCTCACGCTGACCTGCAGGACGAAGCCGAGAGGAAGAGTTAGTTTACACAGTCCTGAAATGACATTTTACTCCTCTTCTTTAGCAAAATAATCCGCTCTATCCGCAAGGTTAGAACAGCTATTAAATACGGCCTCCACAAAAAGAGCAGAGCAAAGTGAAGATACTGTAAAGAAGCCACAGGTGCTGAGACTTGCAAAGAATGTATTAGTTTTTTCTTAAATAAGCACCTTCAGGGGATTGTAGCAATAGCCAATACACCAGAAACAAAACCAGCAGTGCCACCTCCTCCTTTGCAAGGTAGGAATCAGTCCTGACTGAGGGTTTCCTGAAACAAGGCTACCTTGGAAACCCACCTACAGCYGTCTTGACTAGCAAAAGGAGCCACTGTGCAGGGCATAAAAAGAGAGATAGGTGCCGTTGTGCTTGCTGACTTAGCAAGAGGACAGACACACAGACATGTGTACATGCACACACTTCMGTGGTCAGAGAAATGAAGACTACAGGCTTATACCGGCTTTGATGTCTTAACAAGAGGTTGCATTTCTCTCTGGCAGCAGCTTTCATCAGCTAATCCCCTGGTGCAAATGTCCTGGCTGGGTAAGGCCATTCAGTGGATGAGTTCCCCCAGAAAGAAAAGAGTATTGCTAGATTCGYCCCCTCCAGGTATAATTGCTCAGTCTCCAACCTGAGCGTCAATCCCACACAGTCTCTGGCTGCAAGGCAGAGCTTCTCCCAAAGTTGCRAAGAAAGGCTGTTTTGCCAAAAAAAGAGAGTTATTTATTGGAGAAAGAAAAATTATGCAAAAAAAATGGCAATAATAAATTACCATTCTAAAGTTCTGCGTTTTTTTTTAAAGGAAAATATTAGTTTATAAAAATGAAACTGGATAAATAATAGGTCATTCCATCACATAAACATGTTCTAAAARTAACTATTGGAACTAAAACATCTATAGTAGCTTGACCTATTTATCATTTTAACATATACCTATAGTCAGAATAAATGTATTAAAATGTTATATCCTATAATCTGCCTGATCAAATTCAGACAAACGTTGTGCTTTCAATGTCTTGTTAACAAGAGATTAATCACAGCTGCTGAGTGCAGCAAAGGAGCTAATTTTGATATTTACTTTTCTTAGTGGCATAGGTAATAGATTCTTCAGAACTCTCAAGTCCCCTTCTTGAGATCAGTAAAAGTCAGGTATGATATGTAGAGCTGCCTCTCTTCACCCAAGAAACACCTCATACAGATACCTGTGATATAAATCAGTGGAAAGGAAAAAAAAAAAAAAAAAAAAGGCAAATTCTTTTTGTACTTTCTGCTTCCTGTGATCTATATCCACCTGCTTTATCGCCAATATCCCACTTTCTATCCAGCATCACTTTGGTTTGAACTAGTCTGAGTTAATGAATGACCTGTGTATTCCTGATCCAGGCTTCACCAGCAAAGAATGTATCAAAAATGCCAGTTTGGGTAACATACAGAAAAACATTTTATTTCTAGGATCAAACAGGACTGTGGCAGTCAGGGCAAATCTCTATTGTCTTAATCCCCACAAATTGCTGCCACTTTAGCTCTTGGCTTGATGTAACCATGCTATTTCAGGTTTTTCTAGGGGGGAGGAGTTTGGGSTTTTTCCTAATGAAAAGCTCTCAGCAATCTCCTCACTATGTTCTAATACTATAAATAATTGATCATACAGATAAAACATTTTGGCTGGACCAAAGCTGACRTTTACCCTCACTATCTCCAAAATCAATTAAAGCAACACTAAGGGGCCCAGCATGGAGGTAGTTTCACAGGGCCCATTAAACTACTATTGTAGTCTGGGCATTTGTTTGAATAAATTGTTTGTGTTTGTTATCATTTCTTAGTAAAACTAATTAAGGAACTAATTGATTGTTTTGTTGTTCTACTAATTAACTCCATATGGTGCACATCTCCATGGAGATACTGTATGAGTTATTGAAACTTCAGTGATTTAATGCGTCACTATTGGATATGGGGACAATTTTTTAAACAAAACATCCTTTCTATTTAAGCTTCATTTGCAGATGTGTTTTCTATCATTTCTTCTTCTCTGCTTCTCTCTTTGGCTTTAAACCTTCTATGTTAATCTTCTTCTCAAAACAGTAATTCAGCCATAATCTCAGCTTCTAGAAGAGCCCTTCTCTTCAGTAGGAGCCAAGAAAGATTAGCACATATACAAGCCTTTCAAGAAATACCTGCATGCCCTCTACCATCACTACAACCAGAACCTATACAAACAGGTCTCAGAAAAGCAATTAATGGTGGTATTTATGTTACTCTTTGGGCAACACTTTTACTGAGATAAAGAAGATACAAGTTAAATTCTACCTTTGCTACAGCTTCTCCATGAAATTTGACAAGTCATTTTACCACTCAGCTCATTTTCTAAGAAAGATCTTTCTCTGTTTTGTCTGCAAGTTCTTGTAGGTAGTAAATGTTTTACATTATATTCATAYACATCCACCACCCTTTATCTAAAGACCCCCATCCTCGCTGCAGCACAGGTTATTCGTATTCCTGGGTTGTGGCACCTGATCATATATGTCTCTGGCTATTTTGACTCCACTCTTAAGTCACAACCTGTAACAACAACTGCTGTAAGTTCACAGTGGCAAGAATCGAATCCAGGACTCTGATCTTAAATACCATTAGGTTTTGATAGTCATTTAGCTCTAAAGTTTGAAGGCAGAGCCATCATTCTATCAGGCTAAATTAGTGTAATTGTCCTTCTGTTGAGGACAAGGCAGTGGTTGCTAAGGCAGCCCTGTGGTCAGTTCACACAGGCTCAGGCTTTACACACTAGATATAGCAAATGTTGAAAATCAGATTCAAAAAATAATTTGGCCTCCAAAGAATTTTTTTGTCKTTGTTGAATAAAAATACACAGCAAGGGGTTAATATTCAGAGCTCTCTGTAATGGCTGGCTTTGATGAAAGGGACAGGATAAATCCCTTCATATTTCAGCTGTAATTGAGCCCAGTAACAATAAGAGACTGGACTGGACATAGAAGAATTGCCACAGTATTTCAAGGTTTCAAGCTGCCTAGCTCAGCCGGAGGTCTGAGTGCGTAACCACCRTGTTAAAATGATTTCCCTGGGGTCTGCACTTGATGATGTGAGAAAGTTTTGGGGTTCCAGTGACCCTGGAGACCACACTGGCAGAAGCTTTARCTCACAGAAGTGACACCTATGTCTGCAAGGAAACTGACCAAAAGGCACTTCTTGGTCCACAAAGTTAGCGATGGAGCATCTGGACAAGAAACGAGATTGTCATTCTTACTTGTATTCTGAGCATGAGAAGGAAGGATTTAGCTCCACAATGCTAAACATCTTAGCCTGGAAGACCTCTCTGTAGCTTCAGTGTTCCCAATGCTTGTGATAATTTTCTTGAGCCCAAACATCCAGGGAATTCTCTGAAAGTCTCCACATCTAGAACTAAGTAAGAATTTTATTCTTTTCTTTTCTTTTTTTTTTTTTTTTTTTTTTTTTTTTTTTTTTTTTTTTTTGATTTAGTCTTGATTCCTAAAGAAATGATGGTCACGCAACCACTGTTTTTGTGTGAATTCATTCCCTCCCCGTGAATAACTTCGGAGTATGTTGGCCCTTTTGAAGCCTGCAGGCCAGAAGAGTAAAGCACTTTAAAACACACTGAGCTCCAGCAGGTTTTGTGAAAATAGATGGCTAAGCAAAAGAGAGAGATCCTAGAGGCCTTCACTCAGGAAATGGCTAGAATATGAGGTCAACTATATTATTAAATGCCAGAGAATCCACGTTGTGGGATCTTGTTTTTTACAGTCATGAGAGCGTTCAATCGTTAACTGCTATATTATCTGGRACTAAGAGGAGGGGAGTCCTTCCACCTACAGTCTTTTCAGATCCAGCAACAAACCTATCAGGATAACAACAGACTAAATAAGCCCACTCCGTCCTTGATTCCACTCTATTCTAGCCTGCTAAAGTAAGGTAAGGTCCAAATCCATGAGTACTAACACAAGGAAAGARAGAGAGAGAGACATAGAACGGGGGAGTATTTTTTTCCTCCCTGCGTTCTTTAGTATTCAGCACTGACCTATTTTAGCCTTAAGCTTTGCATTGTGACTGATGATTGCTCTCCTCTGGCCTTTGTTTTCAGCTTTCAGATTGTTGATGTATTACAGAAATGATGTTGTCTGAAGCACCTCAGCTGATCACCAAGGCAGCAATCAGCTCACTCTTCGATGAGCCATTGAGACAGTCAGGCGAGCGGCCACATTAGCCTGTCAATTTTGGCTCTTCGAACAGTTAGAACAATTTTGGTGAATTACAAGCAATAGAAAATCACTTTAGCTGCTCATTAGCTGGGAGACAGGAACGATGATAAATGCTCAGGGACTTTGAAAAGGCTTATGCACACACAGACTCTCTCCACAGCAAGGCCCATTTAACCCTGGTGTTGCTCAGAAAGTAGTGGTACTTACAGTCTTGCTACCTACTAGGTTCTGCTCGTGGATTGGCCAAAAAAAAAAAAAATCTCTAGCAGTAGTCATGACTTCCAAAGAAGGCGTCAGTGATTCAGGTGTCAGGGATTTGAACTTCCATATCTTCCACTGTACTGAAAAAGTAACTCCATCTATTGTGAACGATAGGATACTATCTTCTATGTAAGCAACCTAGAAGGAGACACAAACACAAGATATTTTTTGGAAGTGTGGCACAAGGATGTTGTTTCCAACGGTCTGATCCCTCCATCTGAAATACAATGACTTTAGCAGGATTATTTTATTCTGTCCATGTACACAGGACCCACGCTTCATATGCACGAAAGTATACACTGAGCAATGGAGTGGACAGGGTCTATGGGAATGATGTGATTGCACTGCTTAATGTCATGGAAGACCACTGTAAGATATTATCAGGGATTGTAAAAGCCTCTTGGTGCAACTACTGTGTGAGGATGTAAAGTCCTGTATGAGTGTTGCAGACTGTTGACACAGGGMATGTCTTATAAGCAAGTTTTGGAGGCCTAATATTAACAGTTACCTATAAGTAACTGGCACGTTCAGTTTGGGAACCTTGCACAATTAATATATCTCACAGACACACAAGGTAAATTACTAGATAAATCGGAAAGGAAAGGATGGGAGAGGAAGACAATAGTAGGGGAAATTCTGATCATATAGAGTATTTTGTATCTGTAGTGGTCTCAGTACTCAGATGCTCCTAAGTCACTTAATTAAACACTGGAAGCTGCTCAAATGTCATAGTGATAAACCTTGTACAAGAATCTGGAAAGAACACAGTAAGGATGCTGGAGTGACCATCTAATTAATGAGCAATTTTGGAGATATGGAAAAGCAGATCCCAATTTCATCAGTGGCATATAAAGCTAATAAAGTCATCCTCATAATCTGGCCACAATTTTGAATTACAATACTATTGTGGCATTGGTACATCACCTGTCTAACACACAGTACCTTAACTTAAAAAGATAACAATCACAAGACAGGCAACCATAAATGAGGCCATYTTTATAGCTCAATCTATAAAATACCAAGTGTCCATGATGAGGTATCTTTTTTGTGAGAACTGAACAATCCAGATATGGCCCTGAAATTCTGAGCATTCGTAGACTTAACTGAATCTCTGGGCACTTTGTCTCCTGTCTGTTGCTATTTTAGGTAGTGTGCTGAAGGACTGGTTCCTCCTGCCATGTCATTGAGAATGACAAAGCCTCTCTACAGCATTCAGGAGAATTGGATGGATGAAGGACAGACAGGACAAAGAAGCTGATATTTTGAGGAGCTTCCTTTATTCAGATCAGGTCTTYTAACTTGCCCTCATGCTTTTGTTCTGCTGATTTAATGATTCTTTCCTCCACACCTCCCCTCTATTTCCATTTATGTGGATCAACCACAGCAGCAGGAAACTCTTTAATTGGCAAAACATTTGCTCAGCTGAAGAGGTCTGCAGGTAAAGGAGCACATTCAATGAGGTCCATTCAACATGTAGAAGAAGAAATTGCCATATCTTCTCTACTGGCATTTAGTGGTGACCGTTTTCTCCTTTTAGTGTCTAGCTTCTGAGATACTCAAAACTGGCAAAACAGGCATGGCTGCTCTGTTTACTCCTTTTCTTTTTATCAGGAAAAGAAGAATGATACTCTGGAAGAAAGCTGACCTGCGAACAATGAGACCTGGATTCGGTACCCATTTTCACTACAASCTTCCTGTGGGCCTCCCAATAAGCTACTTAAGTGCAATACCTAGGCGTTGCTCTGCTAAGTGCTGCAATATATAAGACTTAGGAGACTAAATCCATTAACTTTCTGCTAAACTTCAGCTCCTAATTCAATATATCACTCTGAATATATCACTTGGACATCTGAATCACTCAACTCATACRGTTTTGAGCAGAAATTCCTTTATGAATGTGGACATTAGAGTGTCTGCTCTCAGGTCACCCTTTGAGACATGACAGTAACAGCACTTCTGTACCAAGCTGAACTAACGTAAGATTATTGTACTGAAGACTGAGGCACCAAGGTGTTTCAGGGAGGGATAGACTCACACTGCTCAGCTCTGCAGTTCTTGAATTGTGGTACGTGGGTCACAGTGAGTGGTCTGAAGTTATCTCTGTAATTATAGTGCATCATCATCCACATTTCTTCTACAGTGTGCTCGCTTGTTGGGGAGAGAGCCATGTGACGGTCTTCTGRGGGCTGCTACTGGTTCGTCAGGTCTAAAAATCTCAGGATCACTGCTGTAGGAAAGTGCTTGTGACATAGCAAAGTTGGAGCCAGCAGGTATCGCTCAGGACCTCTTCAGCATGGCACATGCTAATTTTTAAGTCTGGGAGAATTAGGTATTTGCAAAATGGGCCGGGACCAGTTCAGGACCATCCACCTGACCATCCRTTCTCAAATACATATCATCACAAAAATCTGTAGTAGACAGAGCTCTGTCCTGAACTGCAGTTCACAAAACATGCTGCACAAACACCTCCCTTTGGTTTTAATTGTCACTCCYTCCAGACAATCTGATGGGTAGGAAGAGACATATAAGATGGAAGAGTAAAAATGAGATTGAGGGAAGAAGAAAAGACAAGACAAGAYAAGAGCAAGAGACAAGTCTGTGCCATTCAGCTGACCAACTCACCCAGGCAAAAGATCCACCCAGACAGCTGATAAATTCATCTAACTAAAATACTSAGACAACGATCATTGTTGCTTTGCTGATTGATATCTCCATGACACTCAAAAAACAAGGGAATGAGATACACCCGGAAGACAGACCTGCCATGGACTGTGCTAGCTGATATAGTGAGACAACCGACAGATGGAAGAAAGTGATACACTAGATAACTTGACAACTCAGATAACTGATGGACTGAGACAACTTTATACATTGGTTGATTAATATACTGAGGTGTCATAAAAAGGAGCAAAYGCAATACGTTAGTCCATCTAATACAGATTTGTGACTGATATACCAAGAATACTGATGTAGCAGGACCATGAGAGCTCCAGTTGAGCTGATGTTCATCTCATAATTGTTACTTTCCGATTCTGCATTCAAATGGACAGGAGCCAGTAGGAGAATATCAAAACCTTCACTAAGACCTTTTTAAATAATAATTACTCTCCAGCAATACTGTGAAATCTGTTATTAACCTGAGGCCAAAGGCCACTTTGTTAATCAGTCAGGGCTCATATTCTATCAAAAGAAGCTAGGGCTGATTGCTGGCCTAATCATAGGGTGACAGCAGCTGTCAGACATGACATCTCTACTAGAATAAAAACAACCCAAGGGCCCAGCTTTGCTGTGGGGGGTTACAGACAGTGACTTTTCTGCAGAGGGATTTTGGGTTGGGCATGGCAAAGCAACACTCCGGTAACTCATCCATGCAGTGGCCCTTGAGTTTTTGTTGGGACATTAAGTGCTATAGCAAGTAAGAGAGGTCTGGCTATGCAAGGTAATAGCATAACAAATAGTATGAGTGAGCGTTCTTTCACACACACGTACGGTTAGCTGGTTTTCAATGCCTGTTACTTTGTTAGTTACTGAAAGATTAGTGCTTTGAAAGCAGAAATTGTAGTGACATGCTTCCTCCCATCCTGCTCCTCTGCTTTGCACAGTCCAGACAAAATCCACCCCTTTTCTGACAGTCAGCAGAAAACCTGAAGATAGTTCAGGTCACAGGCAAGCTCTTGTTGAGGAAAGGAAAAGCCTGTGCAAGAATACAGAATGAGGCTAYGGGAGGGAAGAGCAGCAATACAGTGCCTGAGAGATATGAGGGTACATAGTCACTGGATTTGATATTGAAAAGCAATAAAAATGGGGGAACTGGATTACAGGGAGGCAATTAAGTCATAAGGGGCCATAACATGCAAAGGAAGAGTAGAATGGACTAACTAATCTCTTATAAAGCATCTTTATGCCCATGAGGCCATACTTTGCCACTTGCTTTGGGTGAGCTCGACCCCAGTTTATTATCCAGAGATCTGAAGGATACTACAGCAGCTGACTTTCAGCTGCTTTATTGAAATTCCCTCCGTCTCCCCTCATCTTCTGCCTGTATTACCAGATTATTGAGTCTCATATTCATCTGTTTCTGAAAGATTAAACTGTCCCCTGGTAAAGGCCGTCAAATTCTGGAGAAGGAGATCCCATTTCCACTTCGTCCCCCCAAGAATAGACTATATCTGGAATGTTTTTCATGTTGMTAAGTTCCCATTGTTATAAGAAGTCTTCTAGCTGGAAAGGAGAGCAAAACCTAAGTGACAGATGTGGGCACGCAGCCTCAGAAACCTGCCTGTGTCAGAAACAGGCCRTAGGGAACCACAAAATCACTTCATCCCAGGTCAGCATGGTGGAGCTGAATGTCCTCACAGGTTGTGAGGGCAGTACTATCCCAGCTTGCTGAGATAGACATTGTGCAGAGAAAGAGCTGCACACAGCTACAGGGCATGATGATATGGGGTCTGTTTTCCACAGCTTTTACAAAAAAAAAGGAGCAGCAGGTGTCCCTCATTACACATGTGGGGGTCATGGGGACTTAAAAACACTGCTCACTTCCTCTCCCCTAGAGCAGAACTTTTAGCCATGCTCATCTTGTAGTTCTTAATGCAAGACTTTTCTCCTGGGGCTGTCTCTATAGCCTCCATTCTGTGCCTCCTGTTCACAACAGCAATTTCCTTCTTGTTGCTCTGGTCCAGCTTCTATCAGCCATTTCTGACCTCCCCCTGCTTCCTCTCCTCCCAGGCTGCACACAACCACACCAAGCTGTATATAAATCTCAGTGGGATTTTTGTCTTCTCAGATCTAGGCTTTGTTAAAATTCTCACCTGATCTCCTTTCTTGACAGCATAAACTTGACATTCTGCCCCTTGCTTGGCAGATGTATTACCTAGGTGCCACTGGCAGCCATCTGCACACGTCTCCTCCTGCCTTCTCTCCTTTTCTTTGTCTGGTTGGTCTCCACAGCTCCTGTGCACTTTGAGGGTCACAGATCAACGTTCCTTTCCTGAAACCAGTTCTGGTACATCAGCTAGACAGTGATGTTCCCATATCTGCTGGGTGACAGAGAGAAGCACTTCTTCCCTTCTCTGTGTTCGTATCTCCAGCAAACAAGGCAATCTACCAGAAAGAGCAAGGTGGTCTCATTGTGTTCCCCCACCCACTTTGCCAGCGTGTAGTGAAGATCTGAAAAACAACCACAGCCTCAAACTGCACTTAGCTATTCCTCTATCCGTCTTCATGCCRTGATAACATATGCAGGGCAACCCCCACTCTTCACATCTCCACCACCATAAGCCACAAATCCAGCTAATTAAAAGCCAGACTCATCCACATCCCAATGAACATCATGGTACTTCTCTGCGTTTGCTTGGAGCGAAATGCTAGAAGTGCACAACAGCAGGCTGTCGCTGTGACTTATTACTTTGTCATACTGTAAATATTATACAGGCCATATGGATTTTCAATACCTGAGCACCATACTGCCATTAATATCAAATGTAATAAGATATTATATGCATGACAATCACAGAAAGAAATTGCAAAGCTCAGAAACTGCCTGGTGGAGCTATGCATGGTTTGTTTTTGCCATGAAAAAGTCAGAGAAAGCCATAATGAATCATTTAGCTGACGAATTTTATCTCTTTTTCTGTTTGCAAACTATCTGCCAGCAGATTGTCATTTTCTCAAATGTGTCCATTATTTGGAACTCGTCAGTGGACAATTACTTATGTGTCTAATCATGGGCCATTTCTGAAGGATTTGTTGTGGGTGTGCATTGCTCAAAACGTGAGCTGATTTGAGCAATTCCCCACATCCCGTGATGTGGCTCTCTCTTCTGATTGGATGAGAGGCTTTTGGGTTTGGAAGCCAGCATGGATATTAAGGACAGCGCATTAGAAATCTGCTTAGCATGCCTTTAGCAATGTTCATTGAAGAATAGCTAAAAGTAGATCTGTGCGATATGAGGATCTCTCTATTATAGCCATATTAGCAATGCAAGGCTGATCATAACTACAGCGGGCTTCTCTGACCTTGCTCTGTCACACAGCCCAGATTACTGCAGCACTGGAGGCATGGGCACAACTTGCTCTTATAGGCACCAAAATCCCCATTGAATTCYGCACAATGCTGACTGCTTTCCTGACTAGTGAGCCTGAGATATTTTCTRCTATACCCCACTAAATCCAGTGGGCTCAGTGACAAGGACTCTCACTGAGTTAATGCCAGCAGGCCCAGTGTTGTACCTGGAGTTAGAAAACTATTGCTTTGCCTCCTTAGGRTATTTGTGTTTGTGGAAAGAAGCAGTCTGTAAGAACTCGATAGAAGAGATCTTCCTTCCCATATCCTCCCTATTCCTTTCTCTATACTCTACCTCTATACTGGCTAGAGTATATGTAATTTATAGGAAGCTTGCACTGACTATTAGCATAAGGGACTCTGCTCCCTGGTGCCAAGTGTGACATGAATAGCTTACACACACTTTATTAGAGATTTAATATAGTGCCTTTCACAAGAGTCAAAGCACAGTGCAGAATAGGAAAAACAAGCCATTCACAAAGCACATGGATAAGCACATAAAGCAACAATAAAAGGAGATTAGACAAGGTGGGAAAAATGTATAACAGAACTTGAGTTAGATTTTAAATGAGTTAATGAGTCCAAGGTACAACTCTCTGAAAGAAGAGATCTTCCAGGCTGCAAAACACAAGACAAAAGAATGGAACTGTAGGTGTAGAGCAGACAGCACTGATTGCATGGACACACTTGCTGCTGAGGGAAAGAGAGAGGGCGAAAAACTACCTTCTTGAAACCAGTTTCCAATGACAACATAAAATAGTACAAGATAAGGATAGTCCTCCCTCCGTGAAATACAATAATAATAAAATATAAAAAGAGAATGGCAACAAGGAGAAAAGCTTTTCAGTCATATTAGAAAAGCTATTACAAGTAGCAGAACAAGCTTTGCTCTTCCACATAAAGCTGTATACAACTGTCCACAGTACAATCAGGCGCAGCTTTAGTGATCTGGGCTCTTCTATAAACCTGAAGTTAGGACCAGACCTGCAAATATTTACAAAGCTTTCAGTGAACCATCCACTACTGCCTGGCTCCATGAGATCTCTTTCTTCCTTCTCGCTCCRCTTATCTGACCTTTTCTTCAGCATTTGTTTGAAACACCTGAGGAATCTAACTTTTTTTATGGTTTTGCATCATTGTGGCCGATGTGGTCAAACACACCCTTCTTATTTTATTGCTATCCTTCGCTGCCTTGTCTAAATCTTGCCTGCAGCGTCACTAGGAAGAGGATCAACCTGAAAAAATGCATATTACTATATTAAATCGTAATAATTTCCAAAATTGAACTCTGGAGAAGTCTGAAAAATATTTGTTTATATCCATAGTCTCCAGTTCTTTGCTTGATACTATAAACCCTCATAAGAAGAATGTGGATGGAAACCAAATCAGGAGAGAGAACTTCTGGKGAGATTTTAGGTTGGTAGGAAGATGAAATTTAAAGAAAATTCCCAGAGGATGAACTCACACTCCCTCACTTCCCCTTCTTCCCATCACCAACAAGGTTATGCACAGGCTTCCTCAAGGAATGACTAGTTTCCTCAGGAAAGAACGGCCTTATTAAATGTATTAAGATCACAGTTCTGGATCTACATTAAGGTTACTTGCAGGTAACAGAGTAACGTGGTCAACAATCAGCAGACCTTTTGCAATGCAAGGCCTGCAACAGAGCCAGTGTGCACCAGCCGCTCTGCTGGGGCTCAGTGAAATGAAAACAACTTCTGGAAAAGTCTGATAAATAAAAATCAAGAGATCTTAGCAACTAAGGTAATACATGAATGAAATTACAATTTGGAGCTGAAAATGAAACCTAGATTTTGTAACTCAGAAACACGAGTCATCAGAGATGGATTTATCTCAAAATGGGAAGACATGAAGTGACAGAACCTAAAAATAAAATCTCATAGCTGTACTGAATAGTAAATGATAAGTGGCATCCAGTTGGAAACACCACTTGGGCTATGACAAATGCACTGACAAAAAATCCACCAAAAACCCAAGGAAGGAAGGCTAAATCCATACTCTGTCTGCATATAAACTAACGCTAAAGCTGCTAGTAAGTGTCAGGAGACCCCTGAGTAGAGAAAAAAGGAAAAGATACAGAACTGAGCTGTGCACAAAATTTCTTTAAAAATAATTGGAACAACTAACTGCCCAAGAGGAATGGCCKGAGAGATATGCACCACAAATACTGAGCATGCAAGACCTGAAATAAAGAGCTTAGAAACAGGCCAAAGCTGAAAGCATCATTCCCATTGATTCAGCAGCATTGTTCCGAAGAAATCAGTAGCCTTGTACTCCAGTTCTGGTCAACAGCTAATCCCTGGCCCTACAGACACTTACACAGAGAAAAACTTGACAYATGACATATAAAGGTTAAAATTTCCAATAAATAGGTAGCTGCCTAACATTGGATATTCATTTGGTAATGAGAAAATTTCTCTCTCCATGTGTCAATTTCCTCATAKGTAGATTAAGAACTATGATTAGATACCAGGATAATGACACTTGGGCAAACCAGGGATACTTTTTAAAATTAATTTCCTTCTGCTACMTTCACCTGAAAGCTAATAGATGAATGGCTTTAGCCTGATTTAAATGAGAGATGAGTATGAGCTGTAATATAATACAGACATGGGTTTCAGTGTTTACACAAATTTGTTAATTCACCACGCTACAAGGTAGACTCTGTCAGGCAGTGCCTTTCATTTTCCATTCAGTAAAGCAGAGTAGCCCTTACAGGACTCAGATCATTGCAAGAGTGKCATTTGGAGCAACAATCATCTTTAAGGGGACAATGGCTGAAATAARTGCATTTAAATATCCTATTGTTTCAAATTCTGTGATTTTCCTAACTTTGAGTATCTTGATATTTAATGAATGTTGTTAACATATAGTTGGGGAAAATGCCATGTGAAGAGGGTCAACAGTCTAATTCACCAAAGCGATCTAAGAGGTTGTATCCCCTTTGGATGTGGATTGCGATAATTATTGTCAGACCCTCTTCTGCAAAATGTGTTAAGCAGCAATTTTCATACCTTCTCAAAAAATTTACTTGTAGCAGGAACAGGAACAGAATTTAAGCAACCAGGTGCAGAAACCATCTTCTGATTGACAATACACGTATAAGATCCACAAAGAGGTATAACACCACCACGACAGGACAACACATTGTGCTGTTTCCCTTAACATGAGGCAGAGTCAGCCACTGAAATCTTTTTTCCTCTACTAAAATTACTAATTAATTACTAATATGCATTACAGAGCGAGAACGCCTCTTACCGGGAAAGGTCACTCTTCCTGTTACTTCGTTTCACCCTGCCTGCCTGGGTAGGAATATTCACCACCTATCACAGCATCAGATGAGTTCCTACCCGTGTCATATTATTTACAAAACCTTTCACACAGCTCCAATATGTTGGGACTGCAAGTGATAATAAACTCTCTTCTGACATATCAACGGCTCAAGGAAATTTTCTGTTGCAATTTTCAACACAAAATGAAACATCCTAGCAGGAGCCAAAGCTGGGGGAATCTGTTCTGAGAGGAATGACTTCAGGTAATTTATCATTATGAAATGAAAATGCAAAAGCCATTGAAGTCTCCCAAAATGATACAAATAAACCCATGCTGTAAAGTCCATGATCAGTGAGGGTTTATATTCGGCAGTACTTGGTCCAATAAACATAGAGAAACTAAATCACTCTTCATATATTACAGTTACCTTTCAAGATGTTAGACAGGGAGCTTTTCACTGCTACTAGGACACAGTGCAACTGCCATGACATTTCTCTCCGGAGCTTCCCTCTGCTATTAATACCATGAACAGTAAACTGAAGAGCTAAACAATATATGTGGGATCAAATCAGATATTGAACTACTGATCTCAAAATGTTGTGCATCAGACTTTTGCTCATAGTGTCTATCTGTCTCAGGCTTTCCTGAATACAAACAAGGTTGGTAAATGTGAACAGTTTGACAACTGTTTTTAGAAACCGTAAATTGGTCCAAAAGTGTAGTCTCTAGTGAAAAACTCACAAACATTATGTAACAAGCCTGTATTTTTACAAAGCATAATGCATCCTTGAATAACTCCAAGTGAAAGAGATGATCTTCTAGGCTTGAATAAAGTGTTCCTTTTTGACCCCAAAATGAAAGATATTGTTTTACTGAATACAGAATTCAAGATACAAACTGAAAGCTTTCYTATATAGAGAGCTCTAATCAGGATTCAGTGTACTGTAGAGCTGGTGGAGTGCCCAATACAAACAAGTCTAGTTTGGTCTTTGCATCATGCATGGCCATGCCCAAGAAAGGCTCAGAACAAGCAGAACTACTTTAACTGCCACCAGGTCAGCATCACAAGTCTCCTAACAGGGAGGAAATGTTTGTTTCAAAGGCTGCTTAGAGGAAAGAAAAACACGTTATTTCCTGCATTCAAAACTTTGCAAAGTCAGTATGTCCTCAYGGGTTTTCCTCTGCTTCCTGAAATTAGACTGCTCTTTAATTCTTTTGTCAGTCTTTGACTGGGAGTGGTTTGGGATCAGAAAAACAGATGGGTTTTGTTTGCCAAGGGAAAGGTACATAGGAAAGACAGCATGAGGATRCCAAACTAAAAAAACAGAGGTTGTTGTATGTCAAAACTAATGTGSCTGAAAAGTGCTACATGGAAGGTTAGACTTGCAGAAGTCATGGCAACTTCAGCTTGAGTTCCAGGGGTGTGAAATTTCCACCTCTCTAACTTATACTACACCTGATCTGTCTCTAACTGGTGCTATTAATCTCACTTRTCTGCTCAAATTCCTGCTGTTCGACGACGGGGAAAAGAGCAGGGGGTCACTCAAATAGCTCTTTAAGAAAATTTCTGTAGTCTAGATGCAGATGAGAACTGTGTTAAGAAGCTTTTGCATCATGAGACCGATGGTTCATTGGTCTGATTACGGGCAGGTTTTAATCTCATGAGACTGGTAAGTATCAGGCTCCCTGAGACTTTCTGAGGGTTTCTAAATAGCAGTGATGTTTTCCTACCCAAAAGGCYGGAGAAGAATGTGCATGTGTTTCTGCTGGGGGTGACGACCCGTAAGTAGGGCAGCATATAACATTAATGAGGCAGAGGGAACACTGTATGGTATGAAAGCCTCGTCCTGGTTTCACAAGTAGAAGATAACGTGTTCATAGCGCTGCATCAGTGGTGTCATAGCAATGACATAAAACAGAAACRGGAGGGACAAGCACATCTGTGTTGCATAAGGTGGAGCCCTCCCACCTGAGATGCCCAGGCGCATGCACCTCTGTCAATGCACTGTCCTCCACGTGCAGCATCCCTCAGTCCTCCCGGGGCTGATATGCCTTTACATTGCCACRGCCACTAACGTAGCAAGAACAGGTAGATACAGAGCTCTAGCTGCAAAAGACTGCAGAGGTCTAGCAAAGTACAAACATCACCTGGCAGCTGCCATAAGTAAACATTACCCCAGGGAAATTAGATAGGGCATGCCTGAGGAGTCATTGCATACTCCGGCCTGGTGCTTCAGCCCAGCCACAAACAGGTTGCTGAGGTGCATATGAMAATTAAATGTGTAAAGATGAAGACATAGAGCTCAGCTAAAACCAGCCAAAGGAATAACAGACAAGCCTTCTGATCCATGAGCGATTGTATTTAAGGAAATAAATCCTCACTGGAGCTTGTTTGACTTTCATTCTTCAGTTTCACGCTTAGAAGTTCAGGTCTTTCTTCCATAACAGACTGAGTCAACTGATTGACTCCCACAAAGCCCTGAAAAGAGGTGTGGTGGCACTGATGACACATCTCCGTTGGTGCCTAGTAACATCTTAGATGGTTACAATGGTATTTCAGGGAGAGAAGAAGAGAGACTGCACAAGCCCAGCATTTCTAGTGAGGAGCACTGAAAGTTAGCTCAGATGACAGAGCCTAGGACTGGAAAGTTTYTTTTCATTCTGCATTTCATACAGATGAAGGGCAGTACATACGGACCTTGTTTTGCAGCAGCAACTTAAGAAGTAGTCAAAGTTTTAAATCTAGGGCAAGCAAATCAAGCAGAAATAAAGAGAAAGGACATTTGTGTTGTAGTTGTCCTTCTATATCACTGAACAGCCGAGCTCAAGGAGGTCAGACGAGAGGCCTGAGCAAGCACAGAGTGCTGCAGTGCTGTCCTCCGCAGACGACCCCGCTGCTCCTTGCTGCGGACTGCTCGCTGAGCAGCTGCAATGTCGCAGATATTGCCGCTATCTGGGGAAAAACATTTCAAGGGAATTCAGAGAAATCTAATCTAATCATGCATTGGAGGAACAGCAACACTAGGAAGAAGCTAGTTGTTCAGGGGTTTGCTTGGCTTTGTCCTGACTTCYGCAGTACAGGGACCATGGACTGAGTTTGATTGGGGGGGGGAAGGGGGAGGGGAACAGAATACATAGGCTAGAAACATCACACTTTAGCTTTCTGAAAGTCTTGGAAAYATTATTTATATTTTCAAACTGGTAAATGCTGAGATATATTAAAATAAAAGYCCATTAACTACTATATCATTACATCAAATTCTTTCCTAGGTGCTATTCATTTCACTCTCCACCAAAATTCTGATTGCACACAGCAGGGGTTTTTTTGGTGTGACAAATAACAAAAATGGTCAGGATTTCTGTTATTATGGGTAAATCTCCAACATGAATTTAGTAAAAAAAATGTGCTTATTCAAACTGGGTAGACCAAAATACTGCAAATGAAAGTAATATTTTTCAAAAAATATCTGAATACCACTTTCTTGGCAGCCTTAAAAAARAGCCTACCTAATTTTTTTAAATGGTTTATAAAAGCATATTCCATTTTTAGGCAGGTCTCCTCTTGCTGGTTCGGCTGGGCAAGGAGCATAGCAAGGGCTGGTTTAAATTATGCTAAGCTCAACACATCTCATGGGAATGCCTTCACTTATAAGATCTCCACTGGTTTTGCAAACACTGAAAGCACTGGTGGGTCACTAAGTTAATCTGAATCTAAATTACTAGAGGATATGTCTGTAAGCAGAGAGAGCATTGGAGGGAGTCTGGCTGTTGATACCTTCCCCTTTAGAGCTTCAGGCATCTGTATTGCCTCCTCCTTTTTAATTTAACATTCTCCTTTCTGATCCCATCGGAAAATAAATGCAAGTAATAGCTTTCCTCAGCTAAAAACTGAAAAAGCTGGAAAAGAGTGTTCATCCTTCAGTGAAAAGTTATATATGGTTTCCTCCTTCGTTCCCAAGTGCTTTCAGCTTTTTTTTCCTGTGTTTACAAGACTTGAAGGATTCACTGAGAGTAACTCAAAAGGTCCAGGAAAATAATGCCACAGTTCTATTGCAGCAGTCCTGAAAAGAGAGACGGAGAGGAGAGATGTAATCACAGTGAACTTCAGTGGGATATGGGAGGTGAAACAAACCAAAAAAAGCCAGGAAATATTTGTGTAAATACCATGCAGTGCCAGCCCCCCTGTCTATTCCCACTTGCTGTCTGTGAGCTGAGAGCATCTGTCCGCATCTCCATGTGCCAGGAGGATTACCACAAAAAGGAATTTACATCTTGTCAATTAAAACACCATCAAGCTAAGGATTAAAGTCACAAACACATGAATTAGAGATGGTGCCAAGGGACTTTACCTATCTATCTTTCATGACATTTCTAGGTATATGCTATAGAAGCATTAAAGGCACCTTTAATCTGCTACATTTCCGTGCACGGCATTTACTTAGAGCAGAGGCCAATGAGTTGTCAACAAGCACAAGGCAAGCATAAAACACAACTGGCATATGTCCCCCTCTTAGACTGCATGCACAAGTTAYACTTTCCATCGCTCAAGCTGAAACGTTTGGAAAGTATTGGGTATTATTGTGACAGTCACTAAAACATTGCCCTAAAGCCTAGCCATTTCCTCTGCAAAGCATCAAATAAAAGCTGTGTAAACCTCAACCAAGCTCTACCCCACCCTGGGAACAAAACAGACTGCTGGGTATTCCCCTAGTATTGGGGGAAGGACATACATAGTCACATTTATTTCATTAATTCATGCTGAGTTGCAGCTTCATGTCAAAGCCTGTGAGAAGGAGAAAGTAAGTTATACATRGTTCACAAAATGTGCAGAAAATCCCAGGAGTTGCACAGGAAACAGTCCTGCAGAGACAGAGCAGGAGGAGCAATGAGCAACTTAAAACTCACCGAACAGCTACACCATAATTCAACTGTGCACAGACTCTAGCACCACCGGGACTCCTCTCTGCACTGTCCTCCATCACTCTCTCCTATGTCCCCAGTCCAGCTTTTATGGGGCTCTTCCCTCCTTCTAAGGTCTTCTAGGTTTATACTTTGAGCTTCTTCTACTCCTGTCACCTATTTGATTTTTACAGTCAGATCAAATGCATGTCCACTCCTCCTGGAGCCCTGAAGATCTTTAATGGTTAGAGGTTAGAGGTCCAGCCCCAAGTCAGCTTGGTCTTTCTAGCTCCTTCCAGCAGTAAATCAAGAGGCTTCCTACTATATAACACACCTTCCGAATGTCTCCATACAAACAGGCTGACACTCAGTACTCTTTTCCATTTTGAACCCTCTGTCACTAGCTCTGTCTTCTCCTTATTTCTAGCAATTGCAGTGATGAAACCCAATGAGCAGAGGTGCCACTCCTGGGAGGAAAAAGAACATCTGCTTTCCTTCCTTCTCTGCTCTACTGTTGTGCTTCCAACATGACTGTGAGCCGCCTTCCAGCTCCCCTCTTTCCACAGCTTTTTTTTTCCTTGCTGTGGTTGCACCACGGCCCAAGAGCTCTCCGCTGCTGTGATGAATGAACTGCTGCCTGCTGGTGAGAGGCAAACGTCTCTAAACTTCCTGCTGCTTTTATGAGCGCCGAGCTCAACAGCAAGCCCCATCTACAGGCAAGAGGAAAGCAACTAAACAGCAAGCTCCCCACTGCTGCAACTGCTAATGAGCCACTTACTTGGCATGAGCCCTCCTGCTGGCGATGGCAGAGCACATGGCTGCCAGCTCCCAGCTGCCAGTCCTCCAGAAAGGGGAGAGCCGTGCAGCAGTGAGCGGCCGGCACTGCAGACACGAGGCATTTGCAGATGCATTCAACAGTAAAAGCTGGTATTTTGCAGCCACTGTTACAGGTACTTGAAGGAAATTGATGGGGTTTTTTTCTCCCTTCTTGCTCCATCAGGAAATAATTCTAACAAGGTCTTGAGTTTGCGGAGCAAAAAGCAACACTCACTTCATCTTTACACACTAAGCCTGACTGTGGAGCTGCAGCAGAGCGTGTGGCATCCATTTTGTACCCAAGCATCTCCAGGAGCTCACGGACACTGGATCAGGGCACTTTGTGGCARTAAGTGGTATCGCACATCTCAGGAAAGCAGAGCTATTTCCCTTTCTCCTTCCAAGACAGACGTCCCCATCACAATAATAGATTGTTAATGTCTTTGGAATTGCTGGTCCCTGAGTGTGGGAGACAGCTTGCTCCTTCAGGCTGCTGCTGCCTAGAGAAAGATGTGAAGGTAAAGTTTAAGGGACTCACTCTGAATGACCTTGCAGAAATACACAGCCCTGATAGGAAGGATGTGAGTTTGGCACCTCTGGGCTCCTGTTTTCCATAAAATGCATCTTTAAACAAGAAGATTGTAGGCCAAATTAAATCATATGTTGAACACTTGCCAGCTCCCCCACTGCATTTTTTGAATGGTGTTACRCTAAGGTACTACTAAATTCAGTGGAGTTACCTCCCTGTTCATCCTCGAGGTTCATGGAGCTTGCATCCACTTCTACTAATAAAGTCAGTCAAGCTGGCCCATTTATGCCAGTGTTGTTTTTGGCTCACTACATCTACATTAGTTCTTGCTACGATGCTCTGTGATATTAGGTGCTTTTCTCAAGCAATGAGTGATGAAGACACTTACAGAGAACTTTATAGCACTTCAGTTGACAATTTTCTGGGTTGAATGTGCATCTCCCTCATAGCAGAGGTCTCTGCACCACAGATGGTGTTTTACATATAGCAGTAAAATGACATAGTCAGAACTGCAGCATATGTGCCTTTGCTGTGTCTCTGTATCCCATGCAAGTCCACTGGGTTTCCAGCTAGCTCCCATTTTGCATACATCAGCTTAACGTTCAGCAGAGGCAGATGGGATACTGGCCTCTACTTCTTGCTTCAACTGGTAAAAAAGATTGCAGTATTAAAGTGGAGAAAAAGAAAATAAACAGGACCGAGCACACAAACGTTGTAATATTCCCTCCCTATCAAGACACAGCTTTGCTATGTTATAAAGTTGCTGCTGTCTCTTTCCCAGTGCCCCCTCAGAATAAATTGGCAGTGCTCACTTTCCTCAGTTTGCATTTAAGACAATGTTGCAGATTCTTTAGTGTTCTAAGCTTGTGAAATATTTCCCACCTGATTCATTGAGGATTATTATTAAAGCGAATTTAGCACTGACTAAAGCGCCTAGATTGTCAATCCTGGGAACACAATGTTCTTTTCAGCTACAAACTGTTACAGCAGGGACAGGGAAAGACTGTCTCCTGCAGATGCTTGCTGAAGTGCTCAGTCTGGTCTTGACTAGGAGGAAGGCCATTTCACTTGCCCGTTCAGGCATTAGTTCTTCCACCAGACCCTTCTGCTGGGGACCACACTATGATGGAGGGAGCTGGTTTTCTGTTTTCTTCTTTCTGAAGTTTTCAAAGGAAGGTGCTTTCCTGCCTAATGGTGGAGCGGTAGGGCTGTAGGGGAGATCTAGGGTAGCCACGGTGGCAGAGTTAGGCCCACGAGACTGATCCAGGAGGATCTGGGAGACAGCCCTGAAGAGTAACCCTCAAGGGCAATCACAGCAGAAAATTAGAGGGGCTGAGCTTAATTAGAGAGGCTTAGCTTTCCTTAATCACTAATAAAAATGATCTCACACACACCTGGCCAGAAATCATGCCMGAAATGGTATGAAAGGAGTTTGGGGAGTGGTGAGCTGCTTAGCAGCAAGATGATCAGCAGCAGGCCATGACTCTGAGGTACCTGTCAGCTGAGCTGTATGTCACTGCATGGCAAGAGCTCASAGTCTCCACAGTCTTTCCTATCTCTTATGAACCAGCCACTCTCTCCTGAGACCCAGCTAAAGAGAAGTTGCATCTYCTCCATTGCAGAGAGTGAGGCATGAACTCCTTCCTTGACCAGTCTGCTGCTCAGGGACTGACCTTCCCAGAAGACCAACTTTTCAGACTCCTGCAGGCCTCCAGCTACACCTCTGTGAAGCTACAGTGAAGAATACAGGCAGTAAAACTATATCATCCCTTGCCTTGACAAGCTTTTTTTGCCACTGAAATCCCTAAAGAAGAAGTACTGCCAAACTCCTGCCTCGTACAGGCAGGTAGCAAGGCTGTGGGCTCGCTGGTAGGTCTAGCTTTCAAGCCTCTTTCCTGTCTCTCCCCTGCATGCCAGGAGTGATGGTTGTGTTTCTGAGGAAGCTACCTCATGGGCTTGTCATCTCTCTGTTGTATAGAGTCACTCATCAYTTTACTCCTACTTTCCGTTTTAAGGGTGAGGTGGTATGTGGTTTAAATAATAATAATGCTCTATGTTCCTCTCTATTTTTAGCTGACTGCACAGAAAATTTTAGTTTACACTAAAATATTCCTGAGAAGGAAGCAGAGCTCTCTTACCCTTTTACTTTTCATTCCCAAAGAGAATCAAGATACAGCTGAGTTGATGCACTGCCATCAGATTTCAGCGCTGTCATCTCGCACTGTTTGGCAATTTTTATCTTAAAAAACCCAGCTTCCAGAGTCATATGATAAGATTTGACTAGTATAAGCAAGGAAGCCCTTAYAGGCTCAGAAAAGAAATCCTGGGTCTCTTTCTTCAGGAAAAAAAGCTCATGATTTTTGAGCCAATCTTGTGAATTCTGGAAGCATTCACTTGTGATTTCTGAATGCTCAAGGTTGGCAATACTGACCCTACCCTGTATTCCAGGGGCACATGACAAGGAGACTTGCTATATCAGCTAACTTGTAAACACTGTAAACCGTCTGTATTTATGTCGAATAATCACTTTTGCAAGGCAAGTGAAAAACAGAGCTCATAGTGCTTAAAAAAAAAAAGGCTGAAATCAATACACCCTTAGTTCTCTTGTCTCAGCAAAAGGAGAGTCTCAGGCAGCTTTTTAACCCTTTCACAGCACTCTGAATAGGAGGATGAATAACAGCCTGAATACACCAAACTCTACCTTGTCATGCTTGTTAACATYACCTCTCTGATTTAATTCAAGATGTTATGACAACCATCTAAAGTCCATGTCCGATGAATATTTTAAATAGGAGCTGTGTATGGTTCAATATTGAGGCCTATGGCAAATGTAATGACAGGGTGTGTGCGAGGGTGGAGATCAGCACCTGGGAGTTAGGACCCTCTCACTAGAAGAGGTGAGCTATGGTGCAGACCTCCCCAAAGTGTCTGATGCCTCGTTTAATGGCATCATAGGCCCACCAACATGGCCAAAATAGCAACCGGGCTGTATCATGGGCCCGCTCTCCTCTCTGTGCTCATCATAGTGCCTATACTATTGGCAAACAAATGTATCACATTTCCCCAAAGGAAGTTTCAGTGCTACAAACAACCTACTAAACCTCTACGCCCGCATCCCAAGCTTGCTCCATCCTCCCTGGACACATGCTAGTCCCCAAAAGGTCCCAAAGCCTTGTGCTGCTGCAAACTGAGAAAATCAAGATGAGTTTGCCAGCTCAGCTGCCTCAACCTTAACATATGCAGGTAGAGCTACTGGCCCATATGATGTCATCCCAGAATTAGCATGCTGATTAAAAGCTGGCTTCCTGCCATTCTAATAGGCTCTAAATACCTCTCCTAGGACTTCCTAAAAGGAATTGGATTTTGGAAGGAGGGGGTATATTTTTGTATTCACAGGGTTGTCTTCTTACGCATAGGATGTTCAGTAATTCTCAGTAATTGTCCTACACTCTGTTTTTAAAGCTCATTGTTTTCAAAAAGCATTTCACTGGCAGATGCTCCTGCAGCCTCCATCCACCATTCTTGGCTCCCCCTTTCCCCCCTTGAATTATTGATCCTTAGCCAGAATAGGATTTGTCTTCATTATACGTGAGCTGCAATCACCACAGATATTAGCGTAAACTCCTGGCAGCAGATTGATTAGTTCCTTGCATATGGAAGCAGGGGGGCCCTCCCACAGCTTTATCAGGGATCCCCAGAGCAAGTTGTTCTTTACAGGACAAAAAAATGGAAATTACAYTTCAGTTAAATACATCAGAAATTAGATTAGATTTTATTACTTCAAAAAGCCATGCTCTGGGGAGCAGTGCACCTCAAAAGACTAAAAACCAGATTTATTATGGAAATATCAGTAGCATCACTTCTTGCTTCAGTGATCTCCAAGTGGGAAAAGGTTGAATTTCTCCTCCCACCTCTTGTGACCAACAGGTCCAAGAGCAATCCTCCCCAGCAAGGTGCAAAAATAAACACTGATCATAACAAAAACCCACTCATCCTTGGGAACTGAAACTGCATAAAGCAGGTCTAAGTTCACCGTGTTCTTGGAGTGCCCGTGCTGCTGGTCTTTGCCTGTCATGAGCAGGAAGCTTGAGTATGCTGGTCAGGCAGAGGTGTTCTCCCATTAGGGTCCATCACAGCTGGTGCGTAAGGAAGCAGGACTAGAAGCATTTCTAGGTTAGAACTGTGACTAGAAGTCACACCAGCTTTGCAATCCAGGCATGTGAGGGCAGTTCAGTGGCAGCAGAAAACAGAACCTGAGTTTTAATTTGGGGTTTGTTAACAGAAAGGAAAATATGTAAGAAAAAAATATTTATTCAGGCAAATCTGGGAGAAAATGAATCTCCTTTTCATACACTGGGTCTTTGAACACCATGCTGGTATGTCAGCATCATGTACACCTATTAAACAGCCTCCTGTGCAGTGGGTTTGGGACACTTCCTCACCATCCATCCATTACCAAACATCCTTAGTTTGGGTAAGGGCAGGAACTGCACCCAGGT
>NW_028186768.1:702268-729721 GCF_003343005.1 Rhea americana | reverse complement strand
TTTTTTGTTTTTGTTTTTAGTGTTTTGACAATAACCTCCAAAATGGTCTTTTCCCTAAGGAAAGGTCTGAAAGTTTTGAGACTGTCAGTTATTGGCAGAAGACTTTGCAAAATTTTGTTCAAATTTGGTTACTTCAAAGAGTCATTGTATGACCTTAGCCAAATTGTTTACATCTCTCATCATCTTGTATCCTGACTGATGCTTTTCTTTTAGCTTGGACAAATACAGTCTTGGCAATTCCTATTAGTTCAAAAGGCTGTTGAAAAGATCACTTTTCCCACCCACA
The DNA here is from genome assembly GCF_003343005.1 of Rhea americana. Lineage (NCBI taxonomy): Eukaryota > Metazoa > Chordata > Aves > Rheiformes > Rheidae > Rhea > Rhea americana. Next base: position 729,435 of record NW_028186768.1, on the reverse strand, counting down.
ATTTGGCCCCTTTGTGCTTCCCTCTGTTACCATCCCCTATCTACCTCCTGTGTATCACCCTTAACCAAAAAGATTTTTTCCATTCCAAACCTTTTGTTGACTGTCAGACTAAACTGAGATAAGGCCTAATTACACTGTTTATTTTAGGTGTATCCAGTTCCAACCAATCACACTCAAATTATTACAGAAAGCTGCAGGTTTATTTAAGTAGAAATTAAGCCATACAGTTAACATTTCGATTATGAGGACTCTTGCAAACAACTTGGTAATAGGCTGTTAACACTTATATATTCCTAACCTCTTTGGCCTAGAAGAATAAGATGATTAATATATKTAAAAGCTCCAAATGATCAGCATCCTTGATGCTGATCCAAAGAACCTCCAAAGAGCCATTCCTCAGMCATGTCCTTTTATAACCCAAACTATTTAATTTACATATTTGTTTATATATGTCCCACAACACTCTAAAAGTTTCTCATTTCATTGGTTCAATAGGAATTAATTTACATTTATCTCACTTCCACATTTGTAACATCATTAGAGTCACAATGAGTTTAAAATACTGTAACAAAATCCTTGGTGCTGGAATAGCCCCACCTCAGAAATCTCTTATTAAAATTCCCTATCACCTAGTCTCAAAACATCTTCTAATCATATTCCAGTACAACAAATYAGCAAATCACAAGGCTGTAGCACACATGATCCAATTAAATGAAAACTAAGGACTTTGTCAAAAACAAATTTTTCCAACTCCTGCTCTCAGTAACTTGGCCTCTCACTTCTGGTCTCTTTAGAACACCACAGCTACCAAGGWTCATCCTAATAGTAATGACACATTGCTCTAAGGGCAGTGCCAAAGCCGGTTTCCCAAATGTCCCATTGTTCTCAGCTCCTATGGACTTTCTGGACACCTCCAGGGATGACCATGGYGCCATGTCTGACAGATACTTGCTGTTTTTAGAACATCCACCATAACAGGGTCCTGCTCTGTGAACAGGACTTCAAGGTACTACAAGATGATTAGTAATCCTTTACTCTTTTGATTCTCTGTCCYTAACGTAGTTCTTGTCTTTTGTCAGTCTTTCCGAATTATATGAGAAGCTCTCTGGGGAGATTTTACTTAGAAGTCAGCCCAATGGGGCCCCAAACTCTCCAGGGGACAGAGGTGATATTCCATCCTTAATCATCGTGATCACCACCATCACAGACCCTTTCACATCACATCCCAATCTAACTGTCTAATGCAGCTATCATTTTTGGAGCCATTTTGCACTTACAAGGTGACTAAATGGCTTTCATCATTTGGCARTCTGAAATCTTGCTACCATACAAGGACAAACTTTCCCAGGAATTGGAAAGCTACTCAAGAGCCTTCTTCTCATTTTCCAAAGCTAACAGTGTCACTGACAAAGGCATTTACAGAGCTTCTATGCAATGGGCTAGAATTAACGAAGGAGGTGAGTCATTTTTCATTTGCAGAATTTTAATGACTATCAACAGCATTTGCATTCATTATTCCTTCATGACATACCAAAGAGCTAGGAAAATTTTTGCACTTAGAAAACTGCATCACTGCAATACTAGTTATGTCAGGGCCTTAATATTTATTTGAATTATTCTTGGCATATATTTTCTTCCTAGAGCACTATGGAGCATGTAATTATTGGAGTAAATATATTTTCCCACATGCATGTTTCCATAAAATAGTGTAAATATACCACAGAACTGATCATCTCTATAACATAAATATTTTCCAATTGATCATATGATTTCATGAGTAGCATTTTCTTTCATTTTTAATTGAGTAACTATGGTGTTTGTGAACCTATGTCAGAGTGAAAATCCATACCTAGGATTTTCAAAAGGAATAAAGGACTTGGAATATCTCTTTTTCTTCTTTTTAGGATTTGGAACATCTCCATTTAAGAAATTTCAGCGTGGTAGGCACCTAGGTACCTCAAATTAGGCACTTCCAATATGTCTCCAGTTACACACTGATATGCTCTATCAAGAGCTATTTCTGAAAAATCGTTGCACAGCAATCACTAGAGGCAATATTACTATGAGGTTTCCCCCACWTACCCAGCAACTCCGGTTTAGAGAGGCTGCTGGTAAGAGTTCAGTCCTGACAGCCAATTCAGTTGTTGGTTTCCCTGGTGAGAATGATGACAAATGAGTCAATTCATGCCAAGCAAGACAACACCTTTTCTGATTTAGATTTTCCATCAATAAGAAGAGCTCAGAGAGCAATAAGTTGTGCCAGACAGGTCAACAGCAGATTCCAGAGTGCTCTGATTTTTCATTATTTGATAAAATGGATAAACCTCATCCAATACCTAGCTAGCAGGAGGTTAAAACCCTCTCCGAAGGAATTAAACACTCRTGCTCTCATGTCTATGAATGAAGAYGAATACAGACCCCTAAGACTGGCTCACATTCRACCAGTCAGTCRAACTGGACTAATTTCCTGAGTAGAAAATTCCAAAGAGCTTCCCACAGATTTCCCAGAAGTTAACAAATGAAGGCAAGGGTGGGGAATTATCAAGAGAGGGAGGAAGCTAGGGAGTAGCGCCATGCACTGTGATGCATATTTAACTTACACAACGGAGACGTCGTCTGCCCCTGAGCATCGCCAGGTGCCTACACTCAGTCCCAGGGAATTTACACTTTTTTTMCAGCATTGTGAGCTGAATACAAGCTCTGAGCATTGGCTCAAGCTCTTTTAGAGGCTAATGAGACGTAAGCCCAGTGCTGAAACTGGTTTGTGGACTAAGTCTAAGTAACGGACTGCCACCTCCACTCCTCAAACCTCAGCAGCCCACAGAGGCAGGGACCACGAAACCCAGGACTAGGGGCTACACTTGTCTCTGTACCTTAAAGGGAACCCTGATAGACTGGCTTATTTATCTTTACGTCTGACGACAGGAAAGCGTGAACTTTTACTGGCAGAAGGATTATTTTTCTTTGGTTTCAATTCTAGTTGTAACAGTGCTTTTCTTTTTTGTTGGAAGATGCCTTGCAGTGCAGATTTTCAGCATAATAAAGCTGAGCTACAGAAATGACCTGTCACAGATCGTTGAGAATCTGGCCCTTATTTTAAACCTGTCGCAAAACAGTGAAAGRCTCCATATTTTATTTTTTATCCTTTCAACTACAGATATAATTTATTTCATTTTTTGATAGGACTCTGAGCCCAAGCATCAGTAAGAGAAATTAAAGGTACCATTTAAAATAGTTTTGGGAATCTATAATCCCTAGTCCAATGCAACCCATGTTTTATATGATATTTATTCTCCCTTAAATTCCTGATCTTGAGGTTCTATGTTCTGTTGACATTCCCCTACTAATTAGAGAGACATTTTATGGTACCAAAGAGACATTCCTTCCCTTTCAGTCCCAGGCCTAAGAATTCCCTTATTTCTCATTCATATTTGATCAACAGGTAGAGAAATGACAAATTGGTCATTTACAATTCTCTAGATGAAACTTACAGCACAGTGTGTCTCTAATGAGGCTAGTCTAATGTGTCATGAATTTCTGATGCTATTTGTCAGAAACACTTGCAATGCAAAGCTTGTATGAAACAATGTACCTACAAAGCTATATTTTACCGTCTACCTCCTCATAGAGGACTCAAACACACATGTGAAAAAGCACTTGCAGTAGTTATCTCTACTCTATTGAAAAAGGAACTTTCCAATTTTCAGTTATGTTAATACAAAACCTAATGTCCTGTGGAAGCTGATGTGAGTTGTGCATGCATGAATTGTTATCGATTTTCTTGCAAAGACTTATCTCTGGACTACAAACAGTGTGAACATAAAAGTTAAGGTGAAATACTCTCTAAACTGTGTYACACAAAAGGAAACTATTTCCATTCTTCTTTGGGTAAACTGACGGATATTGCTATGATATCTAGTTAATCCTTTCTGGATGAGCATCACATTTTTCTTGGCACAGCATCTTGCACTGGTAAAAAGAAAAAAAAAAAGAGAGAGAAAAAAATGCTGTTGCCAAGGCATTAAGCAGGAAAATGTTGAATGCTATTCTTGTAAAAGTAGCTCAAATAAACTATCAATGCACAGGATAAAGTATAAAATTCATGAATCAGGATAAGCCATTATATCCGCAGGGGATAGTGGAGGGACACCACATCCAGGTTCTGTTGGGAGCATTAGGARAGCCCTCCTGCTGGAGATGCTGCCGTGCGAACTACCTTCTAGGATTGTGGCTTGATGTTTTGGTGGTGACTCAGAGTTTAAGCTTGTCAGAAAATAATTATTCCGCCTACCCAGAGAAAACATTGATCTTTACAYGAAAACCTCTAAACTGTACACTTTTATACACCATGTACACTAAACCAGGGATTAATAAATGATGCTACAGGACTTCACAGGCATTTCTATGCTGCTTTCATTGTGTTTTCATTCTCCCATATAGGGTACGTTCAGCTGGTGGAGTATATTTCCCCAAATGCATTGTAATTTCATTTCTGGGTGGTTTTCCATAGTTCATCGTGGAACTTCCCATACTGAAGTGCATYGAGTTTTCTATCCAAGTGACAAGTCCAGACCAAACAAAATGTAGATACTTGAAAGGAGAAAAGAAGAATGTCCTGATCTGGGATAAACGCATTTACGTGAAGTTCACCCAACCCTATTTTGTCAATATAAAGTTTGCTTATTTTTCTGTCTGAAACTCCAAACAAGGGGTTACCTACTCTTCACTCACYGCTGCTCCATCAGGAAGTGCTGCAGTCAGGGAGAAGGACTTTGTCCACAGAGTGTGGATGCTAATAGGGGACTTTATTTTGCACTATTTGYACCTTGAATGGAAAAACTGGTTTCTAAACTTAGCTGGCTGGAGAGGGAAGCAGCAGCTTTACCAGAGAAAGCACAGCAAAGAATATAGTTTCTGATCTCAGGTTCAGACCAATTCTGTYGATTTGGTGAAATTGCTAATCATGTGCATGGCTTTAAACGAAATCAGAAGAAGGCTTGSAGTTAATATACAGGCTGTACTGATCCTGCATAGCTGTCATTGTTTTGTTTTTCCTCCCATATCACAAAGGCAAGTAACTGCATAGGATCCCCAATTACACTATCTTCTATTCACTACAAGGAAAATGAATTCATCCTGATCACTCCAGTAAACACTAAACCCGCTAAGGCACATATTTAATCAAATAATTAGGAGAGGTGCAGGGGAAATGTGTGCTGAAAAGATAATGTTGCTCTTTAAAGGATTCATTATTGGTTATTACATTTTACATAGAATGTCATTTTCTTTACCAGTTAAAAAAGGAAGAAAAACAAAGTCCTACAGACTAAACGCTTCAGCTCCATCTAAATTATAGACTGCTAAGAACATGCCTGAAATTGGAGGTGCCACCTTTCAAAGAAGCACTGCCATTATGTTGCTAACATGGCGTTATCTGATTTTTTTTTCCACATTATTCACTACATTCAGGCACTTKGGCAAAGAAATACATTGGTGTTCTGGAGGAGCATTTATATCCTGCAACCCAAAAGAGCAGCATCCTCAGCCTGCTCACCGAGCGTGTCGAACCGGCAGGAGCACGCAATGCAATTAGAGCCCCGAAGACAGCGATGTGTATCACCACCCTATAGGGGCACACATCGGCGACGGGCGAGATCTGCTCCAGCGCCGTGGTGCAGCGCAGGCCTGAGCCCCAGGAGCTCGGCTCGGCTTCCCGCAGGCCCGCACGCGCAGCGCTAATGGAGCAGCCTCGGTGCTCCCCGGTGTGCACAGTCCATGGGGACCAACCATCTAGGTCCAGCACGTCCTCATCCCGTACAGCCTCCCCCTGCCCTTGCTTTTCTGCAAAGGGAGAATGCAAGTGCTGAGCAAAGATCAAACAACGGTGATAAGAACAAAGTGAAGGGGCAGAAAGGAGGGAGATACAGCAACAGAGGGGCTAAAATGCTGGTTCTCACTCTCAAGCTAACGTAACTTCAGGCTGTTCACTGCAGTCGTTCTGATTCACCATGTCATAAATTAAAGAGTAACTCAATCCACAAAACCTCCAAAAATGGTACCTCTGCCTCAYAGCTACAGTTTCTCTTCACCCTCAACTTAGGAGTACTTTAAGCCCAAAGACTGGCAAATAGTTAAAAACTACCTATTGAAAAGTGTCTGCTGCTGGTTCTGCTGTTAGTATTGAGATTTCCTGACAGCCTTTACAGAAATTCTTTGGGAGTCTGACAGGATTAAGGGGATTAATACATTAAAGCATCATTACAGCTTTCACAAGGGATTTTCAAAGACTTTACACTGTGATCTATTTGTCCTGTTACATAAAACGAGCATTAATAGGCCAATTGAAAAGAAACACTGCGATCAATAACCTTAATTTTTGTAAATATATTCTGCTATCAGAATGAGATGTCGAGGTCACCAGCCCTCCCACAGTGTGTTACTTAAATTAAGCTACATAAACGTATTTTCAGTGTATGCCAAAGGTTGGTCTGGGTGTTACAACCTACTCTTGACAGGTAGAAATTTGTTAACACTGAATCACCAACTCTGACTCCTCAACCCCTATTGTGTCCTGGCTGACTCAACACATGTACCGTGCATTGCCCGCTATTCAGAGAGCCTCGCTGCGCCTGTATTGCCAAGCGCCTTGATTCAGAGGACAGCATTTTTACCTTAATTAAATGCTCGCAAGGAGGTGTGTGGCTGCTGGGGTGCTGCCGCTCTCCTGCTGGAGACCATCTCGTTGCAGCCGCCGGGCTTGCCAGTGAAAACTGCAAAAACTCTGAGCTTCCCCGCACAGTTCCCTGCCCCCAGCTGCCCTTCCCAGTATCACCCCGTATGGTGGTCACCTGGACGACTAGTCCAAATCAGGGTAACTGCCGTGCCTATATCCTCCAGCAAGTCAGCTCCCTCCTAATTTATTTGGAGGTCTTAAGCACCTCCTCTCTTGTATTCCTGTAGAAACAATTTTGTATTGTCCCAGCACATAAATTCTGCTGTTGGAGAGAAAAATTCCCTACAAAATTTTTCATGGGTAGCTTGCAAGGAAAAGGGCATAGCYTCTCTCTCCTCGTTTTCTCTTTCTCTGGCATCAATTATTGGGGTGACTGCTTTACATAGCTCTCTAAAATATTTAGGTGTAGAGAGGCAGATCCTCACCAGGCACAAATCAACACAGATCAGTACAGGTGAGGATCAACAAAGCACTTTCCAAAAAGACACCATCTAAAATAGAGGGGCAGTATGTTYAAATACAGCCTCAGCTGCAATGTGGGGCCTGGAGTACAAAGCTTTTATTTTGCTCTGTACTTTCGAGAAAATACAGACAGTGCAATCTTTGCTTGTACCACATCTCAGACTTTCAGACAGTACTTAACTAGCCCTAACTAAACTACCACCCGCTTCATTCATAGACTTTAATGGATCCATGGGCCTCTAAATTAGGAAAGGAAACATTAGCCTTGGCTTTCAGATTAGGACCTAAATACAGGAAGATTAAAGCTAAAAAAATCCATTTTTAAGCCCAAATACATATCACAGTCTCAGTGAAATATGATTTTTTATTGTGCATATAATTTCCCTAGGCTGAAAAAAACAGACATCAAGAAATTCCTGAAATGCCGAGCTGGGGTCATTCACCTCACACCCGTTATCTCCTCAACGTGGCTACTCAGCCACTGTGTCTAGCCACAGTTAAGAGGTATTAATGAGCTACTTGGATTAGTGCAGTGTATATTACTGTAGAAGTGTGATTCTCAGGATTTTTGTTGCTATAAAATGCAAGGTTGGCTATGTGAGAAAGACTTCACACTGAGATTTCAGCATTGCCTTACAGGCAGAAAAGAGTATGTTGTCTTACAATAGGTTAACAACTTGTTAAGGGGTTAGTTAAGCATTGAGGCAGCTGGTAGTTGTGTGGGTGGAGRCTTAAAACTGATTTGAAGTTGTTAGGAATTAAAGATATCCTTGTGGGGAGAGACTACTGTTGGAATGGAATATCAGGCAGGACTTCTTTTTTCTTTCTTTTTTTTCCCCTCCTCCCAACTTGTATATCCAAAACAACATCCTCTCCCCTGACATAGATCTAAGAATATGGGCTTTGCCTAAGAACCGGAGACACAGGCACRTGATTAAGTAGGTATTGCAAATGGCTTGCCAGCTGGATAACAGAGAATCAGAGAAGCCTCTTGGATCTGATATAAGCATAGGTAATAGAAACACAGATGTCTTTTATTTCTCTCCTCCTTTCTCCKCAATTGTGTCCATGCTACCTGTATCTTTATTTTGCAAAATATTTTTTTCTATTTATATTTGCTTTGTTATATATGCATACATACATAGAGAGACAGTGCCTGTCTCTCAGAGTCCAGGCTCAGTTCAGGTCTCCAAACTATCCAGACTGCAGACGCAGCACATTGTGTCTGTGAAAAGAGTTAYGACCTGGCACAGGAGTGGTAAAGCAGGGGGCTACAGGGGAGAGACTTCAACTGGGACTGCTCCTTGACTTGGGGAATTCTGTAATGCTAAATCCCTCTTGTTTTTCCCAAGCCATAAAACTAGTAAGAACAGACAGTCACCAGAAGCAAACTATCATATTTTTGCTGGATTCTATAGGAATGGCAGTTTGCACAAGTCAGGGCGCCTTTTCCAAGTTCTTACAGAGGTTTAAGAGAAGGAAAAATACAATGTGCGGAAAACTTCAGAGGCCAAGAAAAGCTTTCCAAAATTTCTCCATTCCCTTATCTCACCCTTCCTCCACGAAACCAGGCAACTCTAGCAAGCGGCTGTTCTTCTCCTCTTCATATTGAGATCTCCTGTCAACCTCTTTACAGAAATACTTGGGTAGTTTGACAGGATTAGGAGGATTAATATATTAATGCAATATTAGAGCATTTATAGGAGATTTTCAAAGACTTTAAGAGTGAGATTCATTTGTCCTGTTATATAAAATGTTCRGTAATTGTCTTAATTGCTCCATTATGACTAGATATTGCTGCTCAAATAGAACTGCATGTCTAAGTGTGCCGGTTGTTCTGAGACTTGCAGCGGTGCAAAACAAGGTGAGCCAACACGAAACTGAACTGAATGCTCGTTTTATGGGAAGCCTAAGTTACTGGAAGAAATTGCTGGTGCTTAAGAACACAAGAATAACTGGATTCTGGCCTATTCAGTCTAGTATTTTGCTTCTGTCAGAAAGTGCCATCATGTGCTTCAGAGAAAAAATGCGAGACTGGAGCAGATAAAAGAGAAAGAATCTGCTTTTCAGGAATTCTCTTCTCAACTTTCAAGTGGCTTAAACTGCAAAGCACAGGAACTAGTGTTTTTTCTCGAACTTCTCCTAGATCTCTGGGATACTGAGGGTGTTCAGCCCCTGTCCCATCCCCCAGGCAGATCCAAGGCTGCATGCAGAGCAGACTGGTGACGTTGCCACAAGCTACACRCTTTGCAGGCTACAAGCCAACTCATAGGCAACAGGAAGCACAAGGTCTTGGCAGGAACTTTRACTGTCTGGATTGGACCAAAAAGTCCACATTGTAGATGTGGTRTCAACACAGTTACCACTTTCTCACTCTAGAGAACAGAAATTTGATTAAAACAGAAAACCAATTATAGAACATCTTTTCAATGGAGAGAGCACCTTGCTTTTCAGAGATTTCAAAGCAGTTAGAAAAACAGGCAAATGTTATGACATGGTCACAAAAAAATCTGCCTGGAGTTTTTTTATTCACATGATTTCTCAGATTTTGTTGCATACTTGATTTTACCCGACTAATGAATCAACTGGRTTTCTAAAATGTATTTCACGTAAATCAGAATAAAAATGCCAGTGTGGATAACAAAAGGACAGGAAAGAAAGAGTGAAGTCTGCTATGCTGGAAGAAGAATTTATCAGCAAGGAAATAAAAGAGACTTAGTGAGGAAGAAGTCCGATCTAATCTGCTGAGGCCCTTTGCCAGACTGCGACATCCCCTCCTATAACGAGAGCAGGTTCTCGTTTCAAAAGCGTGCAAGATCACTGCACAGGCAATTGATGCTATCCCCTGTGAAAGTCATTCTGCAGTTAGGGAACAAACAGCATCTCACTGATTTCTTTCCCCCCAGATTTGCTGCAATGGAAATTGTATTTCTCAGCGTGTCTTCTAAAACTAAATTATTCTTTGAGTTGTTATCCATTCCATAGGGTACACTGAAGTCACTCTCACAACAGCTCCCCATCTGAACTCTCTTGGATTGCTTTGGTCTTTGGAAAGMATGGATAATATCTGCCACAAACACAGGATGTTTTTTTTCCTCACCATTTTCTTTAACTTTTTTTTATCCAGGCATGTCAGGAAWGGGGAATGTTTGTTTCCCGTGCTGGGCTGGAACGTGTCCACAGGAGCCACACTCAACAGTCCTCTCCACTGTCTATTTAAATATCTGTATCTGCTTTAAGCCGATAGAATCCAGCCATGGTAATGAGTTTGCCCCCTGTGTGTGACTTTATTAGCACTCGACTTTGTAAAGACAGGAGATGGATTTGCCTAAATTTGACTTGAGGCAAAGGCTTAAAAAACTCTCAGTGGAACATAGAAATAGGGGGAAATATATATTTATCGATGGACTGTTTGCRTTTCTCCTCATTGTGGGCTTAAAAAGATACTAGTCTGTGGGTTTCAATTCTATTAATAAACTGTCAGAGCTGGATGAAAATATTATATAAAGTGCAATAAGTGAAAAAAGAGAAGAAAATCGTATAAATTAAAGAGAAATCTTTGCCCTAATTTGATTTGTGACTCCACTGTAACAGAATAAAGTATATGTAGATTTTAAAAATTCATTTACATAACCAACTCCAACCAGGCTATTCAGATAAATGCACATTCACTTGCAGAAAGCAGGGCAGATTCATTTTAACCTATTAGCAACCTTTCAGAGATGTTCTTGTCTACTTTCTTCTGTTGTCAGAGAAAGCAATTTACTGGTCAAGAAAATAACTTACTATATGGCAGGACATTTAATTTTCAAAACTTCAAGGTCCAATCAAGGCATCAATCTTGGTCTACATACACCAAAAAAGAAAGACAGCTATAGTTACCCAAATGAAGAAGAGGTGCAATGCAAAGGCAGTATGGCCTCTATTTGAGAGAAGAGAAACTGAGGGGCAGCATTAAATGTCTTGCACAAACTTTCACAGGAATTTTTTTTTTGAGGAAGACAATAAGTATCTGATCTGAGACTGTCTGAGAGGTCTCCATTGCCTCCTCCTATTTTTCTTACATCCTTCATCCTTGTATCTAGGTATTGATTACARGATAATAAAACTTGCCACTGTTTAAGRCACTTCATACCCATCTACCACGCAATGCAGATACATATTTGTCTTGCTTTCTACGTACAAAGAAACAGAGAGAAACGTAAGTGACTTTCCTGAAGYCAAAGAAAAACACTCTGAGTCATAATAAGCCATGAGGAGTGGCTGATCCCCAAATCCTCTGTTTAAGCCGACTAGCCCACAGCGCTGTGCCGTGCAGCTTGCTTTTTACTTATGTTGTCCCTGGTCATAGTTAAAAAGAATAGTTTGTAATTCTCTACTGAGCAGTAAAATAAAAGGCAGTCAGATTCCCAGATCCTCCTTTTACTGGTATAGGTAAGRCTGGCTTTGTCTCCACACATTACTCAGGTCTAATTAGAATCGTAAAGGATTTTCATGACTTTGTAGTTTTCTCTGCTCAAAAGTAAATCCATCCTTAATACCATGGAGAACATAYTCTGAGAAAGTCAGAGAGAAGAGAGAATTAAAGGAAACCCTGAGTGAAGATATGGGAGAGCATGCCAGGTACAATCACTGAAGCAAATAAAGTGAATTAGTTCGAGAGGCAGCTAACCATTCTGCTGAGAAAAGAAATTGGGGACGCAATGGCAAAGCAGGGAGATCTGACTGGTGATATAAAACTAAGAGAGATGGGATTAGGGAGTTCAGCAGCCACATGTTTTGCTCTCATTTACATGGGTGTGAGATCCAGGTGACCAACTTGACATGAGAGTTCATCGTACGCTGTTTTTCTTGGTGTAACAAAGAGCACGATTTGGCCTCCTTTTTGTCATGAAGTCCTCAATCTGTCATGAAAGAGTGGATTTTTTTCCTCTTTTGCCAGCTGTCAAGTGAATGATGGGTCGATTGAAGGTCTAAGCCACAGAAAATAAATTTTCCAAAGCCACTCACTTCCAATTCATTTATGCACAATAGAAACATGCTTGTTTTATAGCACATCCAGTACCACTTTGTAGGTGGTAGGCCTAGGTGGCCTGCTTTCCACCACAGTCATCCACTCCTCATGCTTCCYGATGGCCAGACACTTCAGTGGACCAGCCAATAGGACACTCAGGAGGGAAAGAATGTCAGTTCAACTATAGCTTCTGTGGCTTTTTGTTGGTGAGATCCTGCATATAAAGAAGCAGGTGGTGATGCCAGCAAAATTAAYGTTAGGTCTTGAAGTTACCACAGGCCTCAGCAAAAAGGCGTAACATCTTCCCGTGGGCAATGTAGCAGTTAYGGCATGTAATTTTGCCATCTGAATTTCATCCTATAGAGGACAGAGGACTTGCACGTTGATCTGYTATTCACCACCTTTGAAAATGCTGTGAGAAACCTTTTGTAGTTGCACCAGTGTARTTGGGAATAATTCTGGGAGACAGAATGAAATTTCAGCAGGATGATTTGAGCTAGCTGTGGTCTGGATCTGTGCTTTGAAAAACTTCAGCCTAATAAGTGAGCTTGTGTTCACACACTGATTAAAAGAAAGGACTGGACACTACTAGGATTGCAAGCCTGGTCTGGAAGTCAATAGCAACCATAAACACTCCTGGATTGCAGTTCWGTTAGATATAAGTTAGTTCATAATAAAGGAAAGTTTCCTATCTGGAGGCAGTGGCCTAACTTCAACCTTTCAACTGCCTCTGGGGCTTTTGCACAGTATTTAAAGCTTCAGGTAATTCAGAGCTTTTCAAGGCAGCAAGTGTGAGCATGATACTGAGCAGAGCCCAGACAAGAGAGGTGGCAATGTTTTGACAGGCTGCAAAGAGTGCAGGCTGTGCCCTCAGGCATGTGGTGCCAAGGAGGCATTGCCCAGCTCCAGCCAAGAAGAAACTGCCCTGCTGGGGGGGGCTGCTCCAACCAGCAAGGCCAGTGCTGCCCGGCAGATGAGATGTCTAAGGCACAATTTCCATGTGACAGCTYGTGTAGGAAAATACAGCTTAATGTTGAACTAAATCCAGAGAAATAATAAATAAAACATTAAAAAACATTATTCACGTGGAGCCAACTGAAATATCCTCATTTCAAAATAGCAAATCAAGCTGTTACAGTTCTTGTCTCCTTATTACAAAAACGACGGTTAGCATTTTCTCTTGGAAAATTGTTATTTTGCAGAAGCTGCATTTTTCTAAACACACACACAAAAAAAGTAAAAATACAAACCCAAGCCACCTTGACAGAAAATTCTAAGTTAGTTGGTTACAATTTAATTAACATGGATTAACCAAAGTGGCTACAGTACACCTTCTGCTAGAAGATACTCAAACCCGGTGGAAACTAAGGTCTTTGAAAATCTGGCTTTCAGAGGAGGGCTGAGCATTGTGGGACTGTCTCTCGATTCCTAGGAACGTCAGGTAGCTTAAGCAGCCCTAGGCACAAATGAATTTCATAATTTTTGTCTCATTTGGAGAAGAACAGAAAAGAATTTTCCTGTTCTCCTGTGGCACAGGCAGTCCTCAGGGACCAAGGAAAGAGGAGGCCCGAGAGCGGCACAGAGTGCTCCTGACCGGAGTCTCCTCTGGTGTCTGCTTTTCCATCGTTCTCAAAAGAGCAGCGACGCCAGGTGTGCAGCAGAGGCAGGTGATGGAAAAGCAGACACCAGCCGAAATCCTTATCAAGACCGCTTTGCTGCTGCTTTTCTCTCTCCTCATTTTCCATCACCTCTCTCTCTTTCTTGCCCTGCTCCTAGAAGGGGTAATTTCAGAGCAGTGTTGGAAAAGTGGCTTATTGAAAACCCACTTGTTCACTTCCCTGGCAGCTTTGCTGGCACCCATTCCTCTTTACCCAGAAGGAAAAAGCACAAAGGGAAGAAAGTAATGGGGTCGAGTTCATCTCTATTCTTCCTTCAGCTCCACTCATAGACCACTGTTTATTTATTTATTTTATTTATTGCACATCCATGCCCTGTGACTGAACTCTTGTAATTGAATTGCCTGTATCCATGGAGACTCGGGGGAAGAAGGAGGAGAAAGAGAAAGAGAAAAAAYGGAAAGAGAAAGAYAAAAAGAAAGAAAAAGAGAAAGAAAAAAAKAAAAGAGAAAGAAAAAGAAAAAAGCACAAACTTTGGAATGTATGTCCAGATCTTCACCAATAAAGCAGGGCTATTAATTCCTGAGAAAAAGCTCAAGTTTAGCAGTGTGCTCTGGGAATGTTCTTCTGCACCACCCAGAGCAGGCGCAATGGGGTGAGGCGAGCGCAGTGCACAGGTACCTGGCGGGGGAGGCCCGCAGTCATCTGCAAGCACTTCACGGACATCCTCCTTAAATACCTGTAGTATTGATACATRTTGTATAAATACATATACCTGCTCTGAAAGGCAGCTGCAGCTCATGGTGAGAGCATTTCGCCCACCACTGAGAGATGATCATGCCCGGGGTAAAACAGGCAGCTACACGTAATGACCAACTGCAAAAGCAGCAAGGTRTGGTACGTGTGAGCGCTTTGATTTCCCCAGACAACAACCAAAGACCCCTATGCAGGCAATTGTGTAGGCAGAGATCCGCTGGTTGAGCACTCTGAAATGTATTTTCACACTCTTTAAAACAGCTGAGCGGATGGCTTCATTACACCACTCTAGAAGTCTCCTAACTTGTCTATTCCAGGAGGACCCAGGCTCTGGCAGAGCACTTTTTGATTGCCTAGAAATGCAGCCTATTTATAACTCTGTCCTTTGTAGTGGGCAGAATATTTTTTGCTTTCTCTGGCAACTCCAACACTCTCCTGCATACACCTAGGTACATATTTTTGTCCTCTCAGTTTTCTCACTCACTGAGCCACAGATAATTATTGAGCTGGGAATGATAAAAGACAAGACAGTTAATAAAATAAAGGAAAACAAGAATAAAAATACGACCAGTTTGTGCCTTAGCCAAAGTCCATCAGTGCCTCAGAGCCTGTGGACAAGCCTGGCTGTCTTGAAAATGCCCTTGTCCATCCTTCATAGTGACAAGGAAGGAATAGTCCACCTACAAGTTTAAGGCTCTCTCAAGCCCTCATATTTGTGTGGATTCTTCCAATTTCCTCCCCTTTGTGGAGTCAGCTGAACTAATCCCCTAAAGCTTGCCAAAGGGGATGCATGTTCCCCTTGCATTATATCAGACTGAGTCCCGGGGAGACCTTGTGCAGGATAGATGCTGAGAAAATGTTGCTGCCACTCTCTGAGGACAGAGTACAAGGACGGGCCCATGCAGACATGGGTCTTAGATGCTTCCCACTGAACCAGACCTGGAGTGGYTTGACATGAACCAAAAGACAAAGACCATTCTGTAAGTACAAAGTGATCTTTCAAATAGCCAAGATTTAGGTGGCTCAGGTTGGGGACTCTGTGATTTGGGAATCACAACTGGCGATTCCCTGTTCAGCCAAGGCTTCCACAAAACAGTGGGAAGCAAGTTTCCACAAAATAGAGAGCGTGAATCAAAGTGGAGAAACCTATGGCCTGGAAGATTCTTGATGACTGGACGCTATATGAATATTTCTCAGGTTCCAAGCCATTTTCCCCAGGTTTAATATCCAGTCAAAATCAATGGTTACAATCATCATGAGRGAGAGAGATATCTTCATTTCTGTTTTTATCACCATTCTTGGTAAWTCCTTTCTTCACTACTGTAGCCATTTTTAATGTCCACGCAACAGCCCTATCTCACAAAACTGCAACTCCAACAGAAAYATGTGGAGTGACTGATTCTTTCTCTGTAGATGGTGGAGTTTAAAGTCAGAGAGAGCAATAGGACGGGGAGGAAMCACTTTCCCTTGTGTGCTCTGTTTCTCTGACAGCAGATAGAACTGCTGCCGTTCACATCTTCAGGCTATCTTGGTTATTTACCCCCGCCTCTGCTGGTCACGGTGTCTGTCTTGTCACCTCTGGAGAGACACAATCAGTCCAGCCCTCCAGCAGCATCACTGAGGACACACGTATCAGCACTTCTGCTAAAACGGTTTGCTCGCTTTTTGTAAAGTCGTCACTGTCCCCAGTCAGTCAATGATCCTGGGTACACTCATTCCTGCAATGGCAAGCTCAATGCCACGTAGCCTGTGAGTAAATCTGGACTGCATTCGAGTTAAGTCCTCTGGTAATGTAAAGCAGCACCGCTCCATTACAAATCCTTGTTTGTTCTGCTCATTGTTCCACATGATTCATTGTGCTCCTAATCCAGCAACGAAGAGATGGAGGGGGAGTGAAAGGGAGAGAGAGAAGGAGCTTGGGAGAGGGAGGAGACAGATGAAGGGCGATGCTGTGAATTGCAATGTGAAGATGATTTCTACCCTTTATTGTTCATTGCATTTGCCATCAACAAAGGCTATTACCTGAGTCTTAGATTACTTCCAAATCCAAGCACAAACGACTCAGTGTTGTAATATAGCACAAAGTGTTCATACCTGATAAATCCTGCTTGGCTAAAGTACCTGGCTCAGCTGAAAGCRCGCCAGCATGCTGAGAGCAATTAGTCAAAGTGCCTTCTCTGACCAATCAGTTACACAGGATCTAAGAAAATGTTTGTGACAAAGAAGTCCTCTTGGTGATTTCTGCTATAGCCATGGGTGCAATGTGGACTCTGTATCCTTCAACATTTTCATAGCATTGTCAGTCTGAACTGAAAGAGAGAAGACTCTGTTCCCCAAATCTGGTCACAAGCTCCCATGTAGCCGGTCAGCCTAATACACAGAAATATCCACATACGAATGCTGTGACCTCTATTTCCAGTACATCTAGTATACTTCCACATCCACAACAGATTTTTAACTTTTCAGTATGTATCATAAAGTGAATCATGTACAATAATGCAATGATGCCCAAAAAGTACAGATTCACAAAAGAATATGATCATTAATGTCCCATATGTTCCTGGGTTCCCAAAGGTCCTCTCTTTTAAACTCCTCGGCATGCTCCAAAGAGTTAGAATAATCTGTGTTTATATATGCAGTATTCACGTGCACTATGAAATCACAGGGCTTCCAGGGACAGTTTCACAGCTCAGTGCTATAACAACCAAAAAAAAACCCCAAGTACTTAAAAAGAGGAATTTTAGATGTTAAAAATCTGGCCCCTGTATTATGCCAGCACTTCTCACACCCAGCCATGGAGGGTAGAGGCTGAGCARAACACTTTTTTTGTAAGCTTAGGATCGGGTCAATTTTTTTTGGCTAATTTCTATACATACTGTCTACACAGTTGTCTTGCTTCCTATTTTGTGAGACTAAGGTACAGTTTCCAGGAAGAAAGAAGTTGTGTTTGCATACAAACACGCACCGCACAACACGTGCATATTGGCATTCAGGTCTTCACGCCTCCCTGTCGATAAATGTGCGGCACAGGGCCACACTTACCACTACCAGCACTCAGCACAGCACATCTCCGTCCCAGCCCTGCACAAGGCAAAGGGCTGATGGATTTYGCAGACGCTTCATTTAGGCTGCATACAGCCAGGCTGCTACGTGGCTACATACATATTTGCCCTCTCTGCAGTCATGCCAACTTGTGACACAGAAAAATACATGGCACACACAGATGCATGGCCTGTAATACACGTACGTCTACCAGCCTGATATTTTCATGAGCATCAGTAGTTCAGACAAAACATGCGCATAACCTGCCTTTTCAGGCTGTACTTCTTGACATAAAATTCTAAGATAAGTGCACATAAAATCTATCCATTAAAAAAAAATGCGAGAGGCAAACCCATATTTTCCCTCTCACATGGATATGCACAAATAGAACATTTTCCTKTACAGCTGCAGCAGAAACAAGGTTATGTAAATAATGAAGTCCATGACACGGAGGCTTCTAATTGCTTTTGTGAATCCAGGTGTCTACAGACTCAACACCTATATATATATATAAAAAAAAAAAATCCAGATCGCACTCTTTTTTTCTGTCCATAACTCTCCTGATCCCCTTTGTGGAAAGCAAGGCTGCATTAAGAGCTCTCAGGCAGCAGAGCTGATACTGCCGACCAAATTGAAGACATGGCTTTGTAAGATGCTTAAGATCTAGCAAATCTATAACTAACCTACAAATCTCCAGCAYACTGGCAGGAAAAAAAAATCATTTCCAGACCTAGAATTTTGCAATGGATAGCCAGCTAGTTATTTCAAGAATAATCAGCAGCAAATGATCAGTTTAAGGCACTTTCAATCTCTGAGTCACAAAGAAGCTAAATACTTCCACATGCCATATCTGAGGGGCTTGGATTGGGGTTTTAGGCCACAGAAGGAGCCTTTCAGATTGAACAGCCAGGCATTTGATAGAAAAGCTGCTCCAGCTATCATTTCTATTAGGCTCAAAGGAGAGGTGGGGCAAGAAAAAGGAAACATCTGTGATCACAAAATCAGCTTGTAAGATAGAAAAGGAGAAACAGCAGGTTAGATGATTCAGGATCCAAAGTGGAGAAACCCCTACCTTCCAGCAGTTAGTCTCCTYGCCTGCATGCAGAGAAAGAGCAGACAGCGTGTGGGCATCTTACATCTCACTCTGCAGTTACTGCCTCTGGGTTGTGTGTCTTGCACAGGCACTAGGAATCCTCCCCCACAATCCTTTTTCACCCCAAATCTCTTTTTTCAAGAACACCACCTTGCAGTAAGCAGTGTGTGGGACCTCTCCGTTTCTCTGAAAAGTCCTGATCTTACTTTGTCAGTGTTCACAGACATGCTTTTTGCCATAAAGCTTCACCGTCTGCAATATTATTATAATAGAGGTTTATTCAAACAAAAAACATGAAGAAAACCTACCCCTCTCTTATTTCATTTTGGAGTCGCATGTTGATTTTTTGCTTGTCATTGTGGGCACACCCATGGGCTGAATTCTTCTTTTCACTCTCTTTTTTAAAGTTTTCATTTGTTTGACTATTGTCAAATTGACCAAGGGGCAATTGAGCTCCCAGGGGGGTTTATAATACTCAGCAGTGTTTTATCTTTCACCTGAAGATCAGATGCAGTAAGTGGGGGTCTGAAAGGACGTGGAAAGATTTGATGGATAATAACATATGTAACTAAGCAGTGGGTCCTGGTGGCAAAATGATCGAGATGCAAAAAAAATGCAGAAAACTGAAGGGTGTTCAGAGCTGCTGGTTGGATTTTCTGTACGGTTAGCATTGCACATGCCAAGGCAAAAGTCATCACAGTTACAAGGCATTAGTGGATTCCCATAGGGATCAAGAAGCAATTTCGTTCCATGCACTGCAAAATTAGTCTAATAAGAAATGGCTGGGAGCTGGAGGTCATTTTGTCATATTGTCTCTGAATTGTCGCAAACTGACCACTGCCAAAGGCAGGAAACAAGGCAAAATGGAGGGGTGATCTGCGGAGATACAGCAAATCCTGTGCTCGCACTCAATGCCGAAGCGCAAGCTCTCCGGCTAGCCCCCCCCTCCAAGGAATGTGGAGTTCAGCACGATTTCCACACATATTCATATTCAATAATTGATGAGCTCAGTGAGTTCCCAGTGAAGTAACTGCTTCCAGCCATTTCTTTTATTTAAATATAATAGTTTGTTTAAAAACATGAAATGAAAGCCCAGAGGGAGCCAGAGAGTTTGACCTGCTATGCCCACTGTAAGAGATCCAGAGCCACAGCAGGGATTTCACCGCTGTGCAACACTGACACTTTCCAAAAGTTGCTGTTAAGCCCAGAACTGAAACCCTTCACTCTAACTAAAGGATGCTCCATGACTTCTGAGCAAATCAGGTCATATAACACCCAATGTAAGCATTCTTAGTCTATTTAATAAGGCATATGCACACTATATATATTCACCTGTCTAGTCATCACGTAGCAAGCCCAGCTTACTGTGATCCCGGAGAAATATCTTAGACAAGTGAAGCAGTCGGATGCATCATAGAGTCATCCAGACCATTTGTTGGAAGCTCTTTGGCTCACTGCTAACAGTATCCCCCTTCCAGCCACTTTCTGATTCACTGTTTAAACTGTCAAACAAACATCAAAAGGCTCAAAAGAGAGAGCGACTGGGGTGGGGGGGGGGAACATCTCTCCAACAAGCTCTTGTTCCTTCATTCTGGATCCATTTTCAAAGGCTTAGCTCCCTGGTCTGATCCTGGCATCCTCATATTAAATATGTATTTTCACCCAGGAAACAAAAAGTGGAAACAAACTGCAGGACTTCTGCCACTAGAAAGGGGAGTGCTTGGTCTGGAGCCCAGAAGAAAAATCTGGGCACAAAACTTACAGCAGCTACAATTTGTAAACCAGAAGCCCRCATCCCTGCCTGCCTAAGAGTAAAGACACTTTAATGGTGTTCTGAATGAAGGAGTAAAGTATGTTTATCTTGTGAATAGCAATTATTAATAATGCACAGACATCAAACAATATTGCTAAGTGGTAATGTGGCATTGTGGTTAGAGTACAGGTGAGGACACCTGAGGATGGTCCCAGYTCTTACATGGACCCTCTCCCTGAGTTGTCTCAAGCAAGGCACTGAACTCATCTGAGTTTGGTGTTTAATCCTGACCCATTGTCAGGTGACGAAGGCCAAAAGRTGAAGGACAGTCCAGATAGTGACCCTCCCGTTGCAATGAATGCCCCAARGTCTTGGTATTTGCACTCTCCAAGCTTCCAGTATCTACAAGGTTAAGATAAGGCTTGTAAAGAAATGTTTCCTCACGAGGCTTCAAATATTTCCTGCTGGCGCTTCTACCTGGACTGGAAACAACRTCAAAATATCTTCAGTCAGTGATATTTTAGTCCTTTGGCTTTCAGCTGGAGCTAAGAAATTCAAAGTCAGATGAAAGTAGTGCGTAAAAGGAAGGAAGGAGTTTCCTTTCCTCATTTCAGGAGTCTGTTTCAGATTTGGTGTGTGTTAGATGAAGCCGTGTTACCCACTAAAACATCACATCTGCTCAGTGTCACAGCTGGCCATCTCAGACCTGTCTGTATTCCAACCTGCAGCAGTGACTAGGCTCTTCAGACCACCTGGCATGCAGGGAAAGTGAGTTGTCTCCCACCAACCTCCATTGCAGTTCCTATAGGGAAATCCCAGCCCAGTACTCCCCTATATCCCTCCACATGCAGGACAGCTCCTCCGCAAAGCACCTCATCATCTACAAAGCCACCTGGAGCTTTTGCCATAGAGACTTCATATCTGGGAGACTTCATTGGGCTCCACTGTATTTCTGGGCTCATTGCCTTTGGACAATGATTCAGGARAGAGCAGTAGCCCTAGCAGGAAGATCTAGACATATCTGGTAAGTCCAAGGGGATGAAGATGAGGTGTTTTATTTGGCCCTGAATCTGCAAAGCCGGAGAGGTATGTTAATCTACAAATTGCAATTAATTCCACTGCAGCTGTTACAAAGCAGTCCTCAGCACGTAGTTTAAATGTTTTTYCTCATCTCTACTCTGCAAAGCAGCTTGACCCTCTTCACATTAATGCTTCCTGCACTCCTTCCTGCATATCTATTACTGAGCAAGTTCATAACTGAAATAAAGCCTGGCTGGGAAGGCAGAAGCACATCTGGCTGCAGGATGCTTGTAGCACCTGAGGCAAACCCCATGTATTGTGTGTGTCTGGTTAAACCTGCGCGGTGTGTGCTTGATAGCTGGGTATCAGCTAGGTATATGGCTATGTAATTATACTGCAATTAAATTTAATAGCTTTGCTAACAGCTCAACTGCAGGAGAGTTTGTCTAAGAATTCTTGTACTGGGATTATTAACCTTTTGATGGCTTTGCACATCTATTTACACTTACATACTGTCCCTTGAAGTTATATTTGCATTTTCTCCAGAGGGTTATAAAAACATTTTTGTTGAGACTATTCTTTTGTAAGTCAGCATCACTCAGTGCACGACTAATCAAGCAACACGCACTGCGCAAGGGGAAAGAGCCTTGTATGCTTTCACATGACAGGAAGGCCTTGGCCCCATGGGCTTGGTAGTCGTCTGGAGACAGTGGGCTCAGGTCCTCCCCAGAGAACAGCGAGGAGGATCTGGGGACCTGGAGGATTGTGCTGCCTGAGGAAAAGATATAAGGKGACTCTGAGTCACTGTAGAGGGAGGCAGCAAATGAAATGGCTGCTGAGATGTGAGAAGCCTAAGCATACCAAGATCAGTACTCTCCGATCGCCTGATCTGTGCTCGCTCACCTAAGGGACTGGGACAAGACAGCTGAGGACTTCCATTTGAAGGTCTCATTTTGAAACAAACCTGCATGCTGGAAACAGCCTCCAGCTTATACTTCAGCAGGAGCAATAGCAGGACCAATAGCTAGGTTTCCATTGAACAAAATGCTCTTCTCTCTCGGTAATTGATTGTTTCATTAGGTTCTCCAGGGGCACAGTGAAATATATCTMCGAGTATCAGACTTCTGTGCCAGTTCAGTATACAATGAGTTTGCAGCCTTAACTTTGCTAAGTTTACAGGATTCTATTGATCTCTTTATTTTAACCTTTTGTACTATATAAGGTCTGTGTTTAGGCATCCTCATTTCTCTCAATTTATTAAGAACAATGATTTCTGGTTTGCAGATTGGAATCTGGTTAAGCTTTCACTGTGATTTATAAAATCCTATCCCTCCTACCATGCCAGGTTTTGTTTTTCTGTTTTATCTTGTTTTCAGTTTCTTAATGATTTTTAATCAGACAACAATTAACGATGCAGATGGGAGGAGTGGACACTGAGGTATTGTTGTATTACAGTTATTTGGATTTTAATAATTCTGTCCTCTTTGTTCTTATACAGATTGAAGGCCTGTTATGGCATATGTTTAGAAACATGTTTAACATTAGTCAGTCCACAGGAGCACAGTCRGTGGACATGATATGGTCCAGTGGAGAGAGCTTTGTGTTAGAAGTCATGATGCATTAGCTGTTTATGCAAGAGGCGTTTATGGGCAATGAAAGACATTAACCTTTACCCCGTCTCTGTGTTGTATTAAACAAGAAGACAGGTTTCAAGCCTTTGCTACCAAGGCTTCAACCTACTTAGACCCACTGGAACAACCATTACTTAAAAAAAACATAACCTTTAGAAAACTTACTGAAAAAGAAGGAAAAGGAAGTCAACTTTTTACCTTAAAGCTCTTATTGCTTTTCATTTTTATACATCATTAGTGTGATAGTTTTTAGATGGTATTAGAGTATTAGGAATGAATCATTTCGTGGAAGAAGAGGAGGTCACCTGACAGTATGATCTGCTTGWTAAGACTATCTTCTTGTAGAAGACACAGTAACATCCAAAGCACTCCTTGGCACATGAGYGGCCAGAGTACGGCAGGCCTCACCTCTCATCTTTTAATTCAGGCAAACTGGGTTTTCAATGAGCAAGTGGCAGGGAGCAGCAGAAAAMCTGTAGGTTAGGTAGCTAGCATGCAGTTGTATGTTCTATCTGCAAGGCAACTCCCCAGTAACTGTGAATGATATTTTCAGTCTTCATATTTGAGAAAAACCAAAGAAAGATTGCATCATTTTTCTTTGAGTGCTGTCTTCTAATTGGACCTATGGAGTTTTTGGAGGCTTTTCTCTGCACCCCTATCTATATAATGGAGTTTTCCATGAAATGGAAAATGATGTGTGTCAATAAATCACCAGGCAAAATAAATACGCAGATCTTTTAGTAATGAATGTTGCAAGAAATAAACCTTTTGTAATTGATAATTAATGTCTTCAGGATCAATAACTGGCAGAAGAACCCATAGAGTAAGTCTGGATCGTCTACGACTGCTCAGGAGTGACTGATGTTTTAAAAACAAGCCTGAGCAGCAGCCAAGTGTATAAATTACAGTTTTAATATAAGATAGGTACCCAATGGCCTGCAACAAGATCTGCTGGTGGCAGACGCCAGCCATTTGGCGTGTTTCTTGAGCACTAACACATCCTTTCATCATGTTGAGATAGACAGAGAGGAATGAGTATTACTCCAGCTTGGGAGCATATCTCAGGCAATTCAGGGACAGACTGTTTTGCTTCTTCCAATCATCAGTAGTCCTAGGAGGTGCTGTAACTAAAATAATGAAAATACAAAATCCACTGAAAGAGGGTGCAGGAGTGGGCCTTTGGGACATATTCCTGCATGTGTGCAGTTAATTCCAATAGTTCAAGCAGTGATTGCTGCAGCCCACAGAGAGAGCTGGCTGCAGTAGCTCTTGTTATATTGTGAATCCAGGGGGGACTGACATACAGAGGAAGTAAAATAATCAAACTCTCCTTTCAAGCTGTGAAATTTGGGGAGGAAGCTAGGCCTCATTGCTGAGAATGTACTGTCTAGTATTTTTGATAGATCTCTAGTCTCTGTGTGTGCATATAGGTGTTAGATGCACTGTATGTCCATTAAATATCAGCTCTACTTTCCTACATACACACTAAGTAACAGGACAAATGTAAATACCCAAACAAATTCAGGCAGCTCAGATTACGAGCTGAGAGACACAGTTATTATGAAAAGACCAATAAGAAAGAGTAGAAAGATGTTTGACTGCTGGAATGACTCTTGTTTCCTTTTCATTATTCTTAATAAAAGGAGATGGTGCCGAAAAATTGTGTTTCCTTGGTTATTTTTCCCAGGAGATATTTTATAAAACATAGAATATATAACAAACTGTGTTGCAAGCAAATGCCTTATTAAGTGAATATAGTTAGAAAGAAAGAGTAACAAAAATGAACAGTTTATTTTTCCCCTTTTACACTCAGTGAAAAGTGCAATAGTTCTTGATATGGACTTAATAACAGCTTCTCCAAGAGTGTTGAGAAAAAGAATCTCACAGTCACGGTGAATGCAAGAACTTTTTAAAAACTAGTATTGAACCACTAGCAACCAAAAAGAGCCTGGAAGGCTCTTTGAGTGGCCAGTAATCAGATCTCTCCTGTGAGACCTAGCAGTAAATAGAAGCAATTTCTTCTAGAATCCAAAAACGCTGCCCTCTTAGGAAAATGTGTAACATCATGCTTAATGGCAGAGTCCTTGTAGGAGCCATTGATTTCAAGTATTTAAGGGCCCAACATAGGACGGTGCTTAAGTAGGGACTTGAGTCTCTCAAACACAACTGACTTTTACAGTCTCAGCCCTTGACCAAGCGATCCCAGTCTAACCCTGGCCTTTCCCTGTCTGTGGTCTTGAATCTCCGAGCTGAGTTCAGCAGAAACCTGACCCACTGCCTTGGGACCACGTAGCAATCCTATGGAAGTGTCATGTGAAATACTGTATTTTCAATCTCACCATTGACCAAGGGCCAGCACTCAGCTTCTGCTGAACCCTCATATGTTCAGCAGGACAGGAGTAGGGCAGGATATCTGGTGAAGATATCTGGTGTCTTGATTAGGGACGTGTGTGTGTGTATGTTCACACCTATAACATAGAGCACTGAGTATACTGGCATTAGCTAAGATGAATACTAAGCTTTGGATAGCAGAGAAAACCCAGAACAGGGTTAGCTTCTGCTGACTTTGGAGGATATGCTTGTCCAGCGTTTCTGTAGGAATAAATTTTCAGCTCACAGGTCTGTGCCCATGGGCACAGCTGCTGACTGAATGCAACTGGATTCATGAAAGAAAAACATCAGTTGACACAGGCTTATCAGCAGCAGTGACACAGTTGCCTGGTGCTCTTGCGATCCAGTGAAAAGGTTTCTGTGTCAGAAGGCAAAAGAGGCGTCCTTTAGTGAAAAGCCCACCAAAGCGGGACACTTACCGGTTAAACAGCCTCGTTCTTCCAGGACAAGCTCTGCCAGCCAGGGAATAAATCTGAACAGCAGAGATAAAGTTGTATTGTTTCCACTGCTGCTAGATGACTTTTTTCTTTTTTAAGAGAAGCCATCCTATCAAGTTACACTATTTTTTTATTATTTCTTTTCCCCAAGGATTTGAGTCACCTTCAGAAGGAATCCTCCCCCTCCTTGCTGTTATCTTTCTAGCATCATCTGGTAATGCCTGTAAAAACAACAGCAGCAAAACCTGTGAAGGAAAAAATAATAATATTAAAAAAACAAAAAGAAAGAAAAAAAAAACAGAAACAGCCAAAACCAACCAGAACTTTTATTTCTTGTTGAGTAACCATATTCCATGAGGCATGGCAAGCAGACATTAAATTCTCACTCGACTCAAAGGCAAACCATTATTCTGTAATTTTGTATGTAAATAAGATGTATTAGGAAATCACTCAAGCAATTAATTAAACAGCTGTTATAGAATAAGTGATAAAGGAAACAGGGGGATGAATATGCTGAATTTTACTTGTGCAGGCATCAGTGTGTGCTTATTTATTTATTTGTTGCTTKTGTAGATGTGCACTACAATTTCTGCATACTTTGGTATCAGCTCKGAGTATCATCAGGGGGTTGTTTTCCYGTGTTGTAATATCCTGATTTCTTTGCTACAACATGAGGAACAGGAGATGAAGATGACTTGAAAAAGGCCGGGGGGCTGTGGTTATTGCCATGCAAAGCTGTTCTTGATGTGACTACTGGCCT
This sequence comes from Rhea americana, assembly GCF_003343005.1. Lineage (NCBI taxonomy): Eukaryota > Metazoa > Chordata > Aves > Rheiformes > Rheidae > Rhea > Rhea americana. The sequence goes on along the minus strand of NW_028186768.1, from coordinate 702,727 downwards.
GCAGACAGCGCTACTTGCAGCCAAGATGAAATGTTGGTCCACCAGCACTGAAGTCCCTACCTCCCGACAGTTTAGCTGAAGGAAGGACAATATTAGCTCCTGTAGTGCAACCCACCTCATTCCTCATTCCTGCTCCTTTACTTGCTAGAGTAACAAAAAATAAATGGTCTAGAGTACAATTTCTGGGAGGRTGCCCAGGTGTTAAGCTGGAAAGCTATCTCTCAGAATCAGTCCGCCTTTGAGGAAGGAGTGAGATGGTCATTGCACACCAGCRTTCTTGTCACCCCCAAATCAGCCTTCTATCCCAGACACAAACTAGCAAAATACTGCAAGGACTGTATCAAGGCACATCTGTAATGCCTGCACATCAGCCTGTGCTACGGCGTGTGAGACCATAGCTAAAGTCTCAGAGGTTAAACAGAAGATCAGCAAAGCCTACAAAAAGAAAAAAAAAAAAAA